>NC_066862.1:20369053-20673844 GCF_025177605.1 Cucumis melo
TGGCCAGTGCTTATAGCCAACTACTCGAGAGGACAAGTAGCAAGGATATGGCTAGCGTGCATAAGGAGGAGTTTAGAGATAAATTCCACCTTGGCGAGATAACTTCTATTATTTGTGTCTCGAAAGGAGAATAAGTATGGGTATTAGGCGTCGAGAGGTTCTCACCCTTAAAAAGAAGTGTTATAAGCCTTATAACCTTCTAGATTTATCTCGCTTAACTAAGTTTAGTCATTTGCATCCTAAGAGGCGAGCAAGGGTGGCGTTTAAGACATTGAGAGGTGCTCGCCATAATCATAAAGTAGTTATCTGAAATACATCGCATCAAGTCTATCGCATGGTTTAAACGCGTAGTAATGTGGAGAATTCCTCCACTTTCTATTATATAAGTTTGCAATTCCATCTCGCCTCCATATTTATCACCTTTTACTGATCCTCTAGTGTAAGCTCAACATACACTTTACCATACTGTGTAGATAAGTCTTTTATACCGCCTGAATGATGAGTGAATCCTAGAACTAACCTTTGATATCAATTCCCTTTGTTCGACTCTGGATCATCAAGTTAAACCTATTATTTCGCTTATACTCGGGTAAGCAATAAGAAAACTTGTACTTAACGAAGACTTAGCTCTTATGCAATAAAGAGATACATAGTGAGTACTACACATACAATGATCATGACCAATGACTATCGCATAGAGTTAATTACACATATAAACAACCCTAAGTCTGAGGTCGAGATTATTTATCACCCCCTATAGTTATGGATATTGTGTTCTTTATATGCACAACTATATGGTTTGTGTTCTTTATCATGTTGGATAATATTGTTTCTATTCTCTTGTCTATATTATGGAATTGGACAGTAGGTTCTTAAAAGAATGAGGTAATTATCTCTTTGCATCTTAATTTCAAAGAGTTTGTATGCTTTGGATCCATGCTAATTTTGTCATTGAAGTAATCAACTTAACTGCTTGTGTACATTTAGTTTTTGTCCAGAAAAAAGTTGAACTTTGATTTTAAGCTTAGTAAATTGTGAGGAATGCAAATTTGATTAATATCTAACCTTGTATGTGAAGTGTGTTGGAGTTTTTGTCTAAAAGATTTTATGGAATATCTTTGACTAATTATCTTTGATTAATGAATTAAAAGATGAGATATTTAACAGATAAAAAGATTTCCCACTATTCTAGGAATCTTGTTATAAGAGGATCTATACATATATTATATATGTGACGTTACGTAGCGGTTATGTTAGCGGCAAAAAAGCAAAAAATACAAGTTGAAGACGGTCTTTTGCATCAGGGTCTGCAGAACCTACGGAGTTAAAGAGGTACGATGATCTTATGTCAATGAGGTCGTCGTGTTGATCGTAGTAACAATTATTGATGAGTAACAGATGAAACAAGTGATTGGTATGATCAAGAGGATCTTTAGAGGGATCTAAAGACGTTGCCAAAGATATTCACTCATGTGTTCAGGGGGAGCCTGAAGCTAGACATCGTGAAGATAAGTGACTCAGGGGGAGCCTGGAGTCTGATGTCAAGACGCATGTTATTAAGTTATATTATTGAACAGAGTACCATATGTTTTATCGATATATATTAAATCAAGTGAATATTAATAAAGGTTACTCATCAGGGCTGTACGCAGCTCCCTAGACGTAGGCAATATTAGCTGAACTGGGTTAACAAAGCTTCATGTGTTATTCTCTTCTGCTGTCCCTCTAGCTATTACAACTATTATTTGCTTTAGTATTAACTGGAGACTTAATTCATTATCTCAATGTTTTTTCAATTGGTATCACAGCGGGTTATTAGATCATGGAAATAATTAGAGAAGGACCATCAGCTTCACGTTCTTCTGTACTAGACGGTAAAAATTACTCTTATTGGAAGCCTCGCATGATATTTTTTATTAAAACCTTGGATGGAAAAGCATGGAGAGCACTTGTTGGTGGTTATGAACCTTCAATGGTTACTGTGAATGGAGTATCAGTGCCAAAACCAAAAATTGACTAGACAGATGCTGAAGAACAAGCTTCAGTTGGAAATGCAAGAGCCATAAATGCTATCTTCAATGGTGTCGATTTAAACGTGTTTCAACTTATTAATTTATGCACTACTGCTAAAGAAGCGTGGAAAATACAGAAACTTGCATATGAAGGAACTTCTAAAGTGAAGATATTCAGACTGCAGTTTATAACTTTAAAATTCGAAGCCTTGAAAATGACTGAAGATGAGACAGTCTCTAAATACAATGAGAGGATCCTGGAGATAGCTAATGATTCGTTATTACTTGGTGAAAAGATATCCGAGTCTAAAATTGTTCGCAAAGTGTTGCGCTCCTTACCCAGAAAGTTTGACATGAAGGTCACTACCATAGAAGAAGCCCAAGATATAACGACGTTAAAACTTGACGAGCTATTTGGGTCGCTACTTACATTTGAAATGGCTATGTCAGAGAGAAAGTAAGAAAGGTAAGGGGATAGCATTCAAATCAACTTATGATCAGGAAACCACTATAAATCAGTCTGGTAATGAAGCTAATCAAGATGAGTCAATAGCTCTCTTAATGAAGCAATTCTCTAAGATGTTCAGAAAGTTCAAAAGTTTGAATACTGCTGGAAAAACTGAAAAAACTAATAGAAATGATGGTGAGAACTCTATAAGAAAGGTTAATGACTTCTCTTATAGAAGAAATAACGACCATGGTAAGAAAAAGGAGGATGTAGGAAGGTCGTTTATATGTAGAGAATGTGAGGGTTTGGTCATTATCAGGCCAAATGTCCCACTTATCTCAGAAGACAAAAGAAAAATTATTGTGCTACCCTGTCTGATGAGGATTCAGATGATGATGAAGATGATCATGGTATGAATGCTTTCACTGCGTATATTACATAAATCAATTCAGAAGCTGATAGTGAGTGTTCCGATATTGATGAGGATGAAGAGCTAATGCTTGAAGAACTCAAAATGCTGAGGAAGGAAGACTCAGAAGCCAGAGCGATTCAAAAAGAAAGAATTCAAGATTTAATGGACGAAAATGAACGATTGATGGGAGTCATATCATCTCTGAAAGTAAAGTTGAAAGAAGTTCATAATGTGTATGATCAGACAATTAAGTATATGAACATGTTAAATTCTGGAACTGACAACTTAGACTCAATCCTGAATTCAGGACAGAATGGTTCAAGTAAATATGGCCTCGGATTTGATACTTCAACTAGGGGTGTCAAGATTACTCCAGAAGTAAAATTTGTTCGAGCTTCAGTAAAAGAAACAACATACCCAAGTTGTAAAAAGTTGAGTATTGATACAGGTGACAAATTCTCCAGATGAGTCTGTTATTATTGTGGCAGAAGAGGTCATACACGATCATTTTGCTACAAATTACTGAGAGATAGGAGACATCAGAAAAAACTAAAACTTATAAACCAACAAAATCAGTGTAGGATCACCAAAAGGAACAATAATATTAGGGGAACTCACATGATCTAGAGGGTGAAGACTTCTGAGAAGTGCAATGTTGAATTTATAATAAATCAAACCCATGTTGATGCTTGGTACTTTGACAGTGGATGCTCAAGACATATGACTGGCAATCGATCTTTCTTTACTGAGTTAGAAGAATGTGCCTCAGGTCATGTCACTTTTGGAGATGGGACCAAAGGAAAAATTATTGCAAAAGGAAACATTGACAAAAGTAGTCTACCCTATCTTAATGAAGTTAGATATGTGGATAGATTAAAGGCAAACTTGATTAGTGTAAGTCAACTATGTGACCAAGGATAAAGTGTAAACTTTAACAACACTAGTTGTGTAGTTACATACAAGAATAATTAAGTGTTCAAGAGTGGCAGACGAGAAGTAGATAACTGTTATCATTGGAGTTCCAATGGTTCAAACATATGTCACTTAACTAAAATTGATCAAACCTGGTTGTGGCATAGGAAATTGAGGCACATCAGCTTGAGAAGTTTAGATAAAGTTATCAGAAACGAGGCGGTTGTAGGCATTCCTTTGTTAGACATAAATGGTAAATTCTTTTGTGGTGACTGTCAAGTTGGAAAACAAACCAAAACCTCTCACAGAAGTCTAAAGGAATGCTATACAATCAGAGTACTTGAACTTCTACATCTTGACCTTATGGGTCCCATGCAAACTGAAAGTTTGGGGGGAAAGAAGTATATGTTAGTTGTTGTGGATGACTACTCCAGATTCACCTGGTTTGGTTCTTAAAAGGAAAATCAGATACTGTTATCAGTCTATGTTTGAACTTGCAACATGAGAAAGGGCAAAAGATAATCAGGATCCGTAGTGATCATGGGAAGGAATTTGATAATGAAGATCTGAATAACTTCTGTCAGACTAAAGGAATTCATCATGAGTAGTTGAACGGAAGAACAGAACGTTACAAGAAATGGCTCGAGTTATGATACATGCCAAAAAATTTCCCTTTGAATTTTTGGGCAGAAGCTGTAAACACAGCATGTCATATTCACAACAGGGTCACTACACGATCTGGTACGACAGTTACATTGTATGAATTATGGAAGGGACGAAAACCAAATGTTAAGTATTTTCATATTTTCATATTTTTGGAAGTACTTGTTACATTTTAGCCGATAGAGAGTATCATCGTAAATGGGATGTGAAATCTGATCAAGGGATCTTTCTTGGTTATTCTCAGAATAGTCGAGCGTACAGAGTCTTTAATATTAAATCCGGAACAGTCATGGAAACAATCAATGTTGTGGTTAATGATTTTGAGTCTAATGTCAATCAGTTTAATATTGAGGATGATGAGACCCATGTTACACCTGAAGTTACTTCTACTCCTCTAGATGAAATGCCTAAAGGTGATTCACAGCCAGACAGTGCTAAGACCAATTCAAACATAACTGATGAGGTCATAAACAATGACACTGTGCTTGTCTCCTCTGCACATGTGAAAAAGAATCATCCATCAAGTTCGATAATAGGCGATCCGTCAGTTGGAATTACTACCAGAAGAAAAGAAAAGGTAGATTACACGAAAATGATTGCTGATTTATGCTATGTATCAGCAATAGAACCCACATCTGTTGAGAATGCTTTCAAGGATGAATATTGGATAAATTCCATGCAAGAAGAGTTATTACAGTTCAAGCGTAACAACGTTTGGACTTTGGTTCCTAAACCTGATGGGGCGAACATCATAGAAACTAAGTGGATCTTTAAAAATAAAACTGATGAATCTAGGAGTGTAATAAGGAACAAGGCCCGTTTGGTGGCTCAAGGTTATGCATAGGTAGAAGGTGTTGATTTTGATGAAACTTTTGCACATGTGGCTAGACTTGAAGCTATTCTCCATTTGCTCAGTATATCATGTTTCTGAAAATTTAAATTGTTTCAAATGGATGTTAAAAGTGCCTTCCTGAATGGATACTTAAATGAGGAAGTCTGTGTAACACAACCTAAAGGGTTTGTTAATTCTGAATTTTCTCAGTATGTCTACAAGCTGGATAAAGCTCTATATGGGTTAAAGTAAGCTCCTCGAGCTTGGTATGAGCGACTAACAATGTATCTTGGTGAAAAAGGATATTCTAGAGGTGAGATTGACAAGAAACTATTCATAAATGGAATCAACACTGATCTCATTGTAGCTCAAATTTATGTTGATGACATCATCTTTGGTGGATTTCCTAAAACACTTGTTAATAATTTCATTAACATAATGAAATCAGAATTCGAAATGAGCTTAGTAGGTGAACTGTCCTGTTTTCTGGGTTGCAGATCAAATAGAGAAGTGAGGGAATGTTTATATCACAAGAGAAGTATGCCAAGAACTTAGTCAAGAAAGTTTGGTCGGGATTATCAGACGGTTCATATTAAGGGGCTTTAAATTTTCAATTACTCTGGCTGTTATAAATGGTTTTCTGGGTAATGCTGTCTTCATTAACTTTGCTCCATCATCCTCGTCAACCGAAGTTTTGGCCTCTGAATTGTCTGGAGGGATATTATCCTCGTGGCCTGTGAATAGTATACCTGCTGCTGCGTTAAGTGTTAAGTATGCCATACTGCACAAAATTGGTATTGCCAATTGGTTTCCTTCATCCCATGCCTCTAGTGTTTCTGCTGCGTTAGGCACTTTCTTGTATCGCATCTGCAATGATGACCGGGTAGACGCTGATGCATTTATCTACAATCAGCTATTAAGGGATGTGGGATCCTTTGGAGTCAAGCTTTCGATTACTCTACCAAGGTTCTTTTCGGGCTTACTGCTACATTTAAATGCTGCTATATTAACCACCTCGGACGTGCCTGGCCCTGATCCTAAGACATTGTCACTGAGCTACAAACTATTTCAAGGCAGTCATGTGCCTGACATAGATCATGATGAATTCTTTGTTGATAAGGAATTGGCTTCCATAATTCTAAATTCTCTTACAGTTGAGTCTCGTTCACTAGCTGCTGCCATTAGTCTGATGTCTAAACGGCATTTGAAAATTGACTCTCTTATTCGGCATCTGAAGACTTTTGCTCCTTCTTCAAGTCAAGGGAACCCTAATACTGATTGATGTATTTTTTTTCTGGTTCAAACGGGGAGCGTCGCCGTTTTTGTTATTCTTTTTGGTTGAAGACTGTTTACTCTGTCTGTTTTTTTTTTTGTAACAGAAGTTGTGTTTTTTTCTCTTTGATGACTGAAGAAATGGAAAAGATGTTGTTCGTATTTGAGAAATAAATTCATTGATGCTGAAGTCTGTGGTTTATGACACATTGTTATCACTCGAATGAGCGACTCAGTTGAACCAGAAAAGAAATTCTCTTTTAGACAAAAAGTGGGAGTTTGTTGGAGTTTTTGTCTAAAAGATTTTATGGAATATCTTTGACTAATTATCTTTGATTAATGAATTAAAAGATGAGATATTTAAGAGATAAAAAGATTTCCCGCTGTTCTAGGAATCTTGTTAAGATAAGAAGATCTATACACATATTATATATGTGATGTTACGTAGCAGTTATGTCAGCTGCGAAAAAGTAAAAAATACAAGTTGAAGACGGTCTTTTGTATCAGGGTCATCCACAGAAGCTACGGAGTTAAAAAGGTACGATGATCTTATGTCAATGAGGTCGTCATGTTGATCGTAGTAACAATTATTGATGAGTAACAGACGAAACAAGTGATTGGTATGATCACGAGGATCTTTAGAGGGATCTAAAGACGTTGCCAAAGATATTCACTCATGTGTTTAGGGGGAGCCTGGAGTCTGATGTCAAGACGCATGTTATTAAGTTATATTATTGAACAGAGTACCATATACTGTATCGATATATATTAACTCAAGTGAATATTAATAAAGATTACTCACCAGGGCTATGTAGCTCCCCAGATGTAGGCAATATTAGCCGAATTGGGTTAACAAAGTTTCATGTGTTATTCTCCTCTGCTATCCCTCTAGCTATTACAACTGTTATTAGCTTTAGTATTAACTAGAGACTTAATTGATTATCTCACTGTTTTTTCAAAGTGGTTGTGGAATTCTACTTGTCTTATGTCGTAGCATGTTGTACGCTTTATTTATGTTATATCTATGATGTAAATATTGATGTTTTTTAATATTTACAACATATAAGTTTTTATTGCATATTGATGTTGTAGGACAAAATGGGGAAGATACATCAAATAAAACAAGCTACAATCAATAGAGATTTTAGCAAGGTTGACAAATATAAATCTCCCTAATTTTGTTCTGGTCAATCAATTAAGAGATTGTATTTTAATTTTCATGAAAGAAGCATTTTCAAAGGGGTTGTTTAAGAATCAAGAATGTGAGAATTAATTTCTATTGCACAAAAGAGTTGGTACAATCGTAAGAAAAATAACATGTAATAGCCTAGAGGATGATACAACTCAAAGAAATGAATTGGGTAAAAGAATTATTTCACTACCAAGAAACTCTTCAACAAAGAAAAATACCCAACTTACTAATCAATTGATAGGTAGAATAGGGTAAGTAGGAGTTGAATCCCAAGGGAATTTGAGGATAGGCTACAAATCAAGAAATAAAAAATGTTAAAAGATTTCAAGAATCAAGTACTGTTATAATATAGGAGTTGTTGATAGACAAGAAAAGAAAGAAAAGAAATCAGAAGCCTTTTTTTTTTTTACAATGATATAGTTTCTCTCAAGAATTAAAAAGATGGAATTGGGTGTTTTAGTCTAATTCTCATCATTGAATCAAAGAGATAATTACAACCAACATTGATCCTCCATCAATTGGTCTTAGAGAACCAATTGCCCTATATTAGTCAACAAATAAGAAGCATTAAATTCATGCTAATTCAACTGATTATATTTTTATTTTAAAGAAGATTATTTCGGGAGAATTGCAAATCAACAATTAGAGATAATTCAATATGATGTTTTCTCATGCTAAAGAATTGATGAAAAATCATTAATAATCATGCTTTAACTTTGTGTTTAGGACATTTACTTTAATTCATATCTGGTAGCTAATTCAATCAAGCAAGAATTCTTATTAAAAAGCAAGAAAGGAAACAATCCCAAACATCATTCAAAGAAGCAAAGTTAATCATGGATTCTCAAATAATTAAACTAAAAACACCCAAGTTTCCTAAAGATTGCCTTAACTTATCATGGAATTGGAAGAATTATAAGAGATTGGAAGAACAAAGGGACTCATTCTTGGAAATTTCTTCATAGATTTTATTGAATCTTAGAGAGCAATTACAACTAAATTGAGAGAATTATTGATGGAAAACCAAAAAATGAAGTGATGGATCACTTATCAATTAGAAAAGGGACTTAAATAACGTAAGTTGGCAGTTATTGGGCAACAGGCGCGTGGAGACACGCGTCAAAATTTGCGTTAGAAGTTTGGAGCGTCGCGACGCTTAGAGGAATTTCAGCTACTGCCTATAAGCACTGTTCTTCTATGTTGCAACACCGGGGGCAGTCTTGGCTTCCTTGAAATTATAAAGTTTCCATTCCACTTGTTTCAACTCGTTATTCCTTGTTTTAGCTATGTTTTGAGGTATTTTTCATTGCGTTGAGCTTTTTGTAATGTCTAGATGAATATTTTCTATAAAATAGTGAATTTAGTGATTAAATGATGTAATAGGGAGAGAGTTAAGGTATAAAAAAGCAAGTGAAATATAGCCCTAACACTTCATTTCTAAACATGTACATATATAACATACCTTTTATACAAACAAACTAAACATATCTATTACCCAAATAAACTATCTTATTTCCCTTTTTTCATTAGAAGAAAGTACTGAAAACATTGCTTGTCTTTGGTTAAAAGTATGAATCGAAGGTGTTGAAAAATAGAGTCCCTTTATTTATGTTTATCTTTACAAATATGAATGTACAAATTAGGGTTTAAAATAGTGTCTCCTTGATCTTTTCTTATTTTTTTATTAGTAATATGTCAACAACTACTTTCAAGTGTTAGATTATATCTTGATTCTTTTAATGGAAAAAGTTCTAAGAGCACTACAAGAAATCGGGGGGTTTTCAATGCACAAATCGACGTAGGAAGACACAATGTCGAAACAAACTACTAGTCCCGACATCATGTTACATATGTTGGAAAATGAAAAAAAACATTATTTTAATAGCATCTTTTTCCAACGTTCTTCATGATACGTCGGGAAAAAACAAGCCAGTCTCGACAGTTATCAACCGACGTCAGAAAAATAGAAACATAGTTCCTGGCATTTAGCACATGGGACGTCGAGATAAACTCAAACATTTATTATGTATCATACCCATACTCTCGACGTTCCATGCATGGCATAGAGAATAGATATATAGGATCCACCAAATTACATGGGTCGTTGGGATAAACTCGTACATTAATTATGTGTCATAGCAAGATCCCCGACGCTCTATGCATGACATCAGAAAAAATTTACCTGCTTCTGACACCATTAGTGATTCATCGAGATAGTATCTAACTATTCCTGACGAATAGTTAACGACGTTGGGAGTTTTTATATATATTTCATTTCAGTTCTTTAAAAGACAAATGAAATTTCGAAGAGAAAGAGAGGAGAAGAAGGATGAGGAGAGAAGAAGAGTCTGTCGATTACCTCCGTGCCTTGCCCTTGCCGTCGTCTGCCTCTTCGCCGTCGTATCCCTCGCCGTCTCGTCCTCGTTCTTCCATTTTTGGTAAGTTTCAAAACCTTTAGATTTTAGATTTTAGATTTTCTATTTTAGATTTTAGACTTTAGATTTTATATTTAAGTTTCAATATAAATGTTTATGTTTATGTTTCGACATAAATGTTTAGATTGTAAAGATTGTAAAGATTGTAAAGATTGTAATTTATGTTTAGGGTAATGTTTCGACATAAATATTTATATTGTAGAGATTGTAGTTGATTGTTGTTCTGTTGTATGTATGTTGATGCTTTTGAATATACATTGATGGTTGTTCTATTATTTCATACAAATGTATGTTCTGTTGTATGTATATTGTATCTATTTTTGATATCGAACTTGTTGTGTATTTCAGCATTATATGCAATGAAAGAACTCAAACAAAGGAAGGGAAGTTGAACATTATTTTAGCTAGTTTGATCTTATCGACATGAACAACATGTGTAAAAAGGGTAGTTGGACATTATTACGACTTGCGTCGGGAGAAACACAATCTTGTCATTTTCTGCAAGTAAGGAACTTTCTATGCCTTACCTCTTCCGTTCTCGATCTTGTCATATTCTGCTCCTCTCTTCTGAATTAATTTTCTGAACCACCAGAGTAAGGGTTCTTTCTATTTGCACTTCCTGCCCATTTTCCTATGATCATACTAGCTACAATGATGTTCAGGCAATGTGCAGAAGTTGAGAAACTGGCGTTGGCGCTTTGAATTATGTTTACGTTTACATTTTTACTTTGTATTGTTCATATAATTTATATTTGAATTAACTACGAACATGTACTTTGTTAACATTTCAATTAATAGTAAATTTGATTTGGTATTTTGGTATTTTTTTTATTTTATGTTAATTCTAATTCAATTTAGAATTTTAATAATTTTTTTATTAAGTTTAAATTAGATAATAAAAGTTACAATTATGTTAACTTTTTATTATGCTTATGTCAATTAATAAAAAGTTAAATATGATTAGCATTGTTGATGCCACATAATTGATGACGTCGATGCACATAGCGACATCGACATTGAGATATTTGTGACGCTGTTAACATGCATCGATAGTTTTGCATTGCCGACGTGCTGGCCATGTCGACGAAGAGTGCGTTGGGAGTAAGCTTTGCTAACACTGTCCCGTTCTCATATCGGGAGAGGTGACACCAACGCTTTTCTCACGACGTCCTTACAGACGTCGGTTCGACATCGACATAGCTTCGTGCATTTCTGAATTATGCTGATGCATATCTGCGTGGGCATACCCCTTCTTCTTGTAGTGGAAAACGTTGGACGTTTAATTTGTGAATGCACTCGGTGAAACCAAAAGTACCATTAACTAGTTAGCCATTTTCAATAATATTGGGTGAAACCGCTCTCTAGTTATCATGTTTCATTTTATCATATTATTTAGTGCTCCTTCATTTGTTATCAAGTTATCTAAGAGTTGTGAGCATGTTTAGTTAAGTAATTCTAAGAGCTTAGAGAAAAAAATGCTCAAAATTCTTCTAGTGTTAAGTTATTATTATTTTGAGAATAGGTTGTGGCTTTCCAACATTAATCGAAAATTACAAAATATGTACATTTGGTAAATTTCAAAGACATTTGGTAATATCTCTATGGTGGAACTTAAGACATACACAGTGGAATTAGGATCAAATTACAATCTAGTTATATCTAATTTACTAGAATCTAACATGCATTAACCCTAAATGACATAATTATGGATTATAGAAAATATACCTTCACGACACTACCACTAGATTTTACCCACTATCTTCTGAACTCAAAACCAAGTTGTGGGACCCGATGAATGGAGAAAGAGATGAAAATTTGGAAGAAAAAATATCTAAGAGGTATGGTTTTAAAATTTTCTTTGGTGAAACTTTAAGTGAAAAAATACAACAACCAACAACTTTTTTAACATTTGAAAAGGTCCTCTTTTTATCAAGAAATTACATGCAATAATTGCATGTAACTATTTTCCAACACCTCATTAATCACTATCTCTTAGTGGGTTAGGTTTAATTATCTCATGTTTTCACTAAAGCCCACTAGAGTTAGTGAGATTATCCAACAAAATGTTGGATTATTCATCTAACTTTAGTCAAGGGGCAAAATGGTCATTTCTAATTTAGTCAAAGTCAAACTTTGACTTTTCAACCATTTGACGTTTCAACCAAAAGTCAACATTTTGAGTTTTTACCATTTTATATTTCTTGACAAATTTTGTCCTTCCAAATATGAATTTGCATTCATATTTCTGAAATTCAAATCACATTTGAATATAAAGTGAGTCAAAGTTTGAATTTTCAAAGTCAAAAGTCTATCGTTTGACTTTTCACAACTTTGACCATTTTTATCATTTTCAAGCTTTCGAATATGAATGTGTATTCATATTCTTGATATTCAAATCATATTTAAATACAAAGTTGTATCTCTTAACTAATAATCGACAACTATATCATATATACTTATCGGCTTTACTCTTATTTTTTAATTTAAATAATTCAAATTAATCCAACATACTGTTATAAGTTTATTCCATATGAGCTAGTAAGGAAACCTAGTGGAACTATAGATAATGGGCTCCAAGGATCCGAGATTAACTAGCTAAATTTTTTAAACCTAGCTAACAACATTCGTTAACTAACGGGTCATTCCGCTAAAGTCTCATAGTTACACCCTTTCATTATAGATGTAATTATGTCCATCTCATATAACCATGGTTATTAAGTCAATCCTTTACCAATTGTTCGTAATCTCGATTTGGTAAAAGTACAATTTTAAACCCAAGACCACATCTTGTTTCTTAAGTTCCACTAATCCTCTAATGAACAATAGGTTTAAGGTCCAACCTATAAATAATATCCCTCTCAAGCCAATGTATATACTCTAATTAATAATATGTTTAACGTAAAAGTGACTATTTTCTTGTTCCACATCTCTCATCCACTCAATTATTAATTCATTTGTTTATCATTTTAGGGTCTGTTTTTGCAACTTGCAACATAAGAAGACTAAGTTATGCAATAAAAAAGTGTTAACTTGCAACATAAGAAGACTAAGTTATGCAATAAAAAGTGTTAATTTGCCTTTAGGCGAGGATCATGGTATAACTCGCCATGCAAGTCGCAATGCGATTTTGAGTATCTTAACATGTTAAACACCAAAATACTCAGCTTGAAGTTTTTAAGCTTTGCTTAATCGCCTAGCATTTTACCATTAAACTTAAAACACAAACTTAAGGCGGTAAATAACTTAACACAAGAAGTAACCAATTCTTAAACTTTTATTACTTAGGTCCTACATTTACAACACTTAGCAAACATACATAAACAACACTTTAACTTAAGCTAAATGTCTTGGCAGCCTCTTCTTGCCTAGCAAGTCCCTCACCCTTTCCTTACTTTAGCCTTAACACCTAGTAACCTGGGGAATAAAACTTTAAGATATCCTTTTTGCGAAATATCTTTCGTAAGTATCATTATTCACATCAAATCGTTAAACATGTCTTTTCACATAACAAATCAAATCGCATAAACATACATTTCACATAATCACACATTAGTCAATAGTCATTCCTTTCGCCAAGAACTTGAATCATTCTCTACACAATGACTCATAATCTTACATTTAGACTATTGAGATGACCTTCTCATCACCAGCATCCAAGAATATCTTGATTTGTTTATTGTTGCTCAGATTGAAGCAAAATACACATCTTTTATACATTGTCCCACCTCATTTCACTATGCACATCTTTTATATATGGTTGCCTTTACTCTTTATGTGCACATAACACTTAGCTCGTTGATAGGAAAATGATTAATGGTTTGAACACAATTTCATAGTCATTTGCATTCTCATAACACATGCTTTGAAAACATAGCATAAGCTTTTCATTTGAAATCTCTTTTGAAACACTTCTATAGAAATCATTACTTCAAATCAAAATAACTTTTAAAGAAAGCTTTTATCATATAAATACTTAGAAAGAAAACACTCACAACACTTAGTTACTTCAACTTCAACTGCTTTTTTTCTTCTTCTTCTCGCGTAGTCAATTCAGCAACACTTCAACACGTTAATTCTCTCTTTAGAATTTCACAGTAACAATACTCAATAATCTGGCTGAAGACTCCTATTTATACTAATTCCAAATCAGCTTAGTCACCTTTAAACTCTTGCCATTTTGCTAGCTCCTACTCTTACAGGTACACTAGCTGAGCTCTAAGTGACTGACTATTAGGTGGCTAAATAGGGTTATGCATTAAATGGTACATTCCTATTCTTGTGTTGCTAACATTCTAAAGATATGCATCTTGTGAAAGGTTTGCTCTCTATGGTCCACGTGTAAGCGAAGAGAGGTTTCCTCATAAGTCCAAGGTCGAACATAGGGAATTTAAGTTCCTAATTATCTTATCGTGCAACTAAACATGTGATATAAGTTAGACAATAAAGTTATGCACAGTATAATTATATCCTATGTATTTACACTAAGGTGCTTGGCAGTGAATGGTGAGCATGGAGAGGTAATGAAAAATGGAAAGTGAACTTGTGTCTAGGCATTGTGAGGAAGGAATAGTTTAATTAACTACTCATAAGGAATTGCGCTTTAATAATTCAAGGTGATACAAAGCATATATTAACTTCAAATTAGGGCAAGCAGCCTCTTGGCGCCATTATCATACTTACTTTCCTTTTGGGATTCAAATACACAACGATAATTTCTTCTTCATTAAGGTGGATAATCTGTCAGTCCTTTTGCCATACACATTGGCATCTCTGCAATGTATGTGAAGGACAAATTCGGTGACAAGATTGTATTGCTACAATATTCTCGCCACTTGTTAGCTAAATGCGAAGGACCTTAATCTCATATTAATACTTAACCTTCAAACGTCTTGTAACATAACCCTTCTCGAGAACTAACAAGCCAACTTTCTATCGTGTAGTCTTGCTTCATCACTCATTTTTAACTTTTATCAAACCTTTCACTTAAAATGTCAATTTTTCATACTTAGCCAAAGTTTAACCTCTTAACTTAGGTACAGGTCTCACAAAAGATACACTTCCTCGTCCGACATTGATATTTCTTCTAATTTTGCATTAAGTACAAGTTTTTCTCTCGATTGTCCAAGTGTAAGCAAAGCGAGAGGTTTTCTGGGGAAGCTAGGATCAAGCACAGAGATTTCATATCAAATTTTGGTTATAAAGCCTACTTCTAATTCCAGGCGGTATAAGTTCTATACAGTATAAAAGTAAAACAATACTAATTTAAATATTTACATCAAGGATTATGTAGAAGGGGAATGAAAAGGAATGATTATGGAAAGTGAACTAACTTGCATTAAGAAAGATGAAGGAAATTCTCCACATCATAGACGATTTAAACCATGAAAGATGTCATTGATGCGATATAGATCATTTAGTCATCTTATATTTGAGACGAACAACCTCTCAGTGCCTAAACACCACGCTTGTTCTTCTTTCAAGATACAAATGGTAAAGATAAGTTAAGCGATATATATCTAGGTTCCATACTTATAAGCACATTTCCTCTCTATTTAAGGCGAGTAACCTCTCGGCGCCTGAACACCACACTTGTTCTCCGTTCGGGACACAAATGATTTGTAACGCCCTTAAAATTAAGATAATTTTAGAGTTAATTATCTTAGTTTTGTTTAATTAGAATTAATTTATTGGGTGTTATTTTGAATTCATTTAATAAGAATTATTTGTTTTTGTGGGAATTGAAATTAATTAAATATTTGTTGGATGAATATTTAATTAGTTTAGAGGTTTTGGCATGTGGTGTTGTTGAGATTGAATTAAATTAAATAATTATGGATGTTATTTAATTAATTTGTAGAGTAGAAATTTTGTTGGAGATTTGATAATTATATGTATATGTGGAAATATATATATAATTATTATGGGAAAGGAAAAGATAATTATATTTGTTGAAATATAATAATTTAAGAAAAAGATATTTGTATTTTAGAGAAAAGATATTTGTTTAGGGAGAAAAAGGATATTTATTTTCGAGAAAGATAAATAATAATTAATTATTGTGGAAGATAATTAATTATTTTGAAGAAAGATAAATAACAATTAATTATTGTGGAAGATAATTGGAAAAAGATAAATAATAATTAATTATTATGGAAGATAATTAATTATTTTGAAGAAAAATAATGAGAATAAAGATATACGTATATTTTGGTATTATATATATCCTAAATGGAAAAGGAAATAATAATAATAAATATTGTTGTTATTATTTGGGTTTTTAAATAACATTGGAATGTTTAAGTTGAAAAGAAAAGGAAAAAAGAGAAAGGTTATTTATCTTCTTCACTAAAATAACTTTCTGCCGCCACCGTCTCACCAGTTTTAGTTATAATTGGTCCCTTTGGCAAAACTTGAAGATTTAAGTGATGATTTTTCTCATCAAGGTTTATATGATTTTTCAACTTTCATTTGGTGAAGTTTGGTAAGCCAAGATAATTAAATTAATAATTTGTTGATTTAATTTTGGATCTAATTGAGGTTTCTTTGAAGGTTCAATTGGCTAATTTTTTAGATTTAATCTTGGATTTTTCCCAATCAAGGTTGAATTGGTTTCAACCTTAAATTTTGGATAAGTTAAATTGGGAAATTTTAGATACTAGCTATTGGTAAATTTTATTAACTAAATTATTGTTTTTCCCTTACTGTTTAGAATCTGCTTTAATTGGAAAATTACTGTTAGCAAAGAAATATTTTTAACTAATCTCTATGTAAGAGATTCTACTACTGGACCTTCGAACTGAATTTAAGAGACTGCATGTATTTACGATTATGCATTGATGGTAACTAAGATGCATAATGCGATGCTATAGATGATGATTGATATTATAATTGATGATGATGACTAATATTATGATTAACGATGATGACTGATATGTTTATGATGTGTATGATACATGATATATTAATCACATGAATAAGGACGTTTTGATTAATATTCATTTCATGTTATGATGTTTATGATGGTATTACATGCTTTGGATTGTGGTGTGTCTATTAACTTTGTCTATTGAGCTTTTTACCCCACCTGTATTGTGATCCTATCTATGGGGTCACTCGCACGACTAGGGGTGTTCCTACTTGATCACTCACAGGATTTAGGGGTGTATCTACGAATGACATGCACGGTTAAGGGACAGTTATATTGTGTATACATGGTCACTCGCACGACTAGAGGTATTCCGACAGGACCACTCGCATGATTAGGGGTGTAACTACGTGTTACATATATGTTTATGGAGTGTGTACCTGCGATCACTCGCACAACTAAGGGTGTTCCCATGGAATCACTTGCACGATTTAGGGGTGTTCGTATGGTGTCACTCATTCAGGTGTGCTCTATTTGACACACGATGTTATGATTATATTTATAACGGAAAGTTAATAGATCACCTAGTGGGACTAGTAGTGGGTCCCTTACTGAGTATATTTATATACTCACTCTTTCCTATGTTTAATATTTTAGGCTAACATAAAGAATTTGAGAAGCTGGCGAGCGATAGAAAGTGATCCATGGCATGCCATATGGGGATATAGTTAGCTTCCGTGTCTATTTTTATGTTTTTTTTGTATTTTAAATTTTAACAATTTTCTTAAGATTTTGTCCTATTTATTTGTCTTTAGTTCTTTAAAATTGTTAGAACCCGCGAGTTACGTTTTTAAATTATTTTTGTTAATTTTGATAATTTTATGTTTTTATGAACATCTTGATATTAATTTTGTAAAGATTTTAGTTATCCTCTTTTCAAGAAAGTATCTTTTGATGTTTATCTTTTGAGTAATGACCTTAACTTAATTTAAAAGTTTGGGTCGTTACATGATTGGAGACAAAATGCTAGAACAAAGTTTATTTCCAAACTCCTTTCTGCACGTGTTTAGCGAGGTCTTTGCTACTTACTATTTCGAGCAGTTGGCGACCAACACTTGATTCTTTCTCTTAAAGATAACCAGGCATAGAGTTAAGCTTAAGCTAAACACGATGAGTCTTATAATTAAAGAACCCTTATCAAACACATAATCACATACTTAAACTACTCAAAACACTTCAACAAAATGATGCACATTAAAGAGATCAAGAGAATGAAATAGATAAAAATGCATTGTATTGATAAACGTAGTCCTCTTGGCCATGAGAATAATACAATCACACAACACATTACAAAATACAAAAATGGAAAGTAAAGAGATGAGTCAAGTCACATAATCCATTGGTTTGCATTCTTTGGCTCTTTTACAAGTTAAGGGAATGGTGGGTGAACTTCTTTCTCTAATCTCTCTAATGTTGATTGGAGATGGAAGAAGAAGAACTACTGCTATATATAGGAAAGGACTCTAAAACTCATCCTTCCACTAGTCCTCCTTAAGGGAGAGGAACTCCTCCGTTTCTTGTTCATAGTGGAGATGAAGGTACTTATAGGCATACTTAGACGGGAAATTAATTGCAATGTACTACAAATCCATCCTTTATGAAGTTGTCAGCACAGAAAGTACCCATTTTTTGTCTCATCAGCTCCAACTGCCACTCTTATCTTTTCGTAAAAAATCATCTCGTGTGATGTGTTTGCATCTTGCCTCACGATGTAAATCACCAGGCAGCAGCTTCTCACTGAGTTCTTGCCTAAGATCTTCTTATGATTCACTTCACTTCTTCTTTTCGACATTCTGCATGTAAAAGCACATAAAAGCATAGTTAATCAGGCATGGTGACTTATGTAAGGTGCATTCTCTTATCATTATAAATTTGCACTCAATGCTACGAGTTTTGGTCCTTTATCTCGCATTTTGGATTCATTGTTTTACACCTAAAAGGCCATAATAACTTGTATTTCTACAAGTTATGAGAAGGAAGTGGTGTTTTACTTGTGAGCTACTTAGGGTTGGCTTTAAACTTTTATACATTAAGTGATATATTAGACTGAACCAAAGTATGAATTATTCTTAGATGTTAGTATACGCCATTAATTGTTTCTATTAGTATAATGAATGAGTTCTTAATTTTTTTATTTGTGAATAACGTATGAGGATGCTTAGACTTGCACTAATCATGTTGTGATAATCATTGACAATGATGTTTTGAGTTGAACTCTAAAATCAATGTTGTGTCTTTAATAGGTCTTACACAAATACATTAAAGTAGTGAAGCTACAAAGCAAGTGGTTGACATTTGGTTAGTAACAAAACATGTTGTAATGTAGTCATTTGGGACAATATCTTGTTGTCTTTAGTTTGTTTGTAAAAATTTTACTAAGTTTTGGCTAGTAGTTTGCTTGTATTTCTCCCTTTGAGGACGTTCGATAGTTTCATTGTATTTTTTTTTGTAAAAACATTGTTAATTTTATTCTTATATATAAAAGTTCAAATCTAATTTGTACCAATTTTGTGTTAAAACTAAACTAGTTGTCGATGAAATTCATGTGATAAGATGTTGAACAACGAAGCTCACACCAACTCAAATGAAGAGGAAAATGAAGCACATGTTGGAAATTCATGGGAGAACTTTCAAAGTCGAACCAATCAAGAGACAATCATTATGGCTCAAGGCTCAACGACAAAAGTTGGAGCTAAAAGACTTCAAGATGGATTAAATGCTTGTTTAGAAGCTAGATTTTTTGTCTTCAATAAAGAGTTAGAACTTCAGGAGTCACTTAGGTACCCAAGGGTCATAATGAGTCTAGAAATTAAGATTCATTCACATCTTTAATACATTTCTAGATTCATTCACATATTTAATATGTATTTATTTAATGGTATTAGTAAACAATGGGTGCAATGCACGTGAATATCACACACGGAAAAATTATAGTTTTAACTTAACTTTATAAAATTAGAACAATCATTTCAATATTTTCATTTTCCAAGAAGGTAAGAACTCCAACCTATCCGAACCTTCTTCAGACAAATACAATATACAAGTGGGACCCGCACTATGAGCAAGCTGTGCGAAAAACCCCTTCTTTTTTTTTGGTTGAGCAAGAACTTGGGCGAAATGGGGTTCTACCAAGAAACCATGGATTTTTGAGTTTTCGCCATTGCTTACTAGTCAAGCCATTGGAATCGAATGAGGTAATCTCTGGAGATCTTTCCTTTCCTCTTAAGATTAATCTTAACAGGCTATATCATTTTTATATTTACATCGTAATGCGTGGAAAATGAATAATAAATTTAAAAATATCATAATATACTATCTCAAAATTTATAATAGCTTTGATAAAAAAAATTTAAATGAAGAAAAAACATGAGCAAGATTCCTAGAGTTACATTAAAAAAGATTCTCAATATTACATAATTTAAACATAAATAGACATATCTACATGTCAAGCACAAAGTTGGTAGTTGAAGTTTATTGTGACTTGTGAACATGAGTGAAAATAAAAAAAAAATGAGATATTTATACCCAAAGATTTAAAAATGAAGAATTTGAAGGGTTGAAAGAGATAACAAAATGTGAATAGTTGGGAGATAGAAGATTAAAGGATAGAGAGGAATGTGAATGGATTTAGATAAATTTAAATAGCATAATTAATTATAGAGAAAAGTTTAAAATTTTGAGAAAAGTTATAATAAGAAGATGAAAAGTTAAGAAAATGTAACTTCTATCTTGTTGATGTGAAAATAATCATAAATATTAAAACTATGTGAATGACAAAATTGCCACTAAAACAAAACAAAAAGAAAGTTATAATGAAAGGGTAAAATGGGACTAGAAAATTTCCCCACTTTCCATCTTTTTATATATAGTATAGATATAGATGTACTTTCATTTATTAGGGTAGTTTAAAGGACATAAAATTAAATGTTGTATCCTTTCATATAACATTTGAAATTAGTATAAATAGGGTTGTAGTTTCCACATTTTGAACACAACTTGAATTTGAATGAAATTTTCTCATAGAGTGTTTCTCTCAAACTTTATGCGTGTTTTTGTATTCTTAAGTTAGAATAAATGCTTAGGACTTTCAATCTAGTTTGATCAAGTAGATTGTGGAGGGTTCAAAATCTTGAAGTTAGGAACAAGTTCTAACTTTCTTCTTGATCTTTGATCAATCTTTTCAAGCCAAATCTGCTTAACTTTCTTGGGGTTGTTTAACTAATTGTTTAATTGGGGTTATTCTATTACAGTTGTAGGGTTTCATCTAGAATAAGAAGAGTTCTCATACGTGATTGAGGTAGTTCCGTTCATCATCATGTGTGGACTAACAATGTTTAGAAAAGTAAATGTCACGGTTCATATATTATTGACAAGAAAGAAATGTCAGAATATATTCTTTTTTAACATTTCATAGTTGTCGTCAATTTTGAGTCAATTGATCACAATAATATCAGGTCATAGTAAGCTTCATAATGAAAATTTGTTGTTGTAAGCAATTTTAACTGTTGACAATCATTTATTGTCATTAATCATTTAATTATGACATTTAAGTGTAATTGATAGTCATTTCTCTTTCATTTCTTGACACTAAAATAAATGTCACAGATAAGCTCGTGATACTTATTAGATGTCCTTGAATCCCAATTTTACGGTGGTCTTGTTAGACTATTAAAATCACTTTATAGAATTGTAATAGTTTTATAAAAATATCGATGATAGAGACCTATTAGTGATATGTGCTATCAATGGTATAGACTTCTATAAAAGGAGTTTACCAAAGATAGACTTCAAAAATGGGGAATTTCGTGCATCCAATGGGTTTTTTTTTTTTTTTTTACATTTTTATAATTGAATGTATGTTTTGTTAAAATATAAGTCTATCGAGGATAGACTTATATAACCGATAAATTTCTATATCTGGTAGAGACTATTATAAGAGAGTTCATTTTCTATGGACTTCAAAAACGAGAAATTTTGTGCCTTCAACGAATTTTCATGGCTTTAATGGATTTGTTGGACATTTTTTATGTGTTGAATGTAAATTTTGCTATATTAGTAATTAATTTTAAGTTTTGCTATTTTAGCAATATTTTAACATCATTTTGCTATATGTAAAAGTAACTCAATAAATAATTTGTTTACAAAATACAAACTAAGCATTTAGATATAAACTCCAATAGTTTCGTCCTTTGTTGAAAATGACATTAACATGTGAAACTATAAAATTGTGTATGATCATAAAATAGAAAAACTTGAACGAACTAATGTAGCTAAAGAAAAATTGAAATATCTAGAAATCTCAAAATTAGGATGAAATAGAGGAAAAGCAAAATAAAAGCATTCTCAAGATTTTGAGAAAATTCCAAAATTTTTCAATATAATATTGTTTCATCAAAATGGGGAAAAAAATTTGCCCTTACCAATATCTTTTGAAGGAAAATTTCCGCCATGGTTGAACATTTTGGGAGTAGAACTGAAAAGATGGAGGAAGGGTAAATCTAAGAAATTATGCAACTAAGTTGAAGTAACCATATTTGAAAAATACAGTTACATTTTAGCTATCTGCTTCAAATGCTCATATTTTAATAAAGTTGGGGCAAACATACTTGATCAAATGTTTGATTTAGAAAATTAAATCAACTTGAGCTACAGTGTGATTGATTCAACTGAACCAAGTCATGATTGTAGATTTTACCATCCATTCCAATTTCCAAGAAAAACAGAAACAGTTTGGTCTAAAAATGAAATGAATCTTTCTTTCTTTCTTTCTTTCTTTCTTTCTTTCTTTCTTTCTTTGACATGAAAGGATCATAAATGTAATTAATCTCCATGTTAAAACCAATAAACAACAACCCACCACAAGAAAACAAAACCGAAAAAAATTAAGTCAATCAAATAATATGGGACGGGACATAATACCATTTAGAACATCTTTTTACATAAATGATCAAAAGAGAGATTTCTTAAAAATCCAATGCTTGGTAAACTATTACTCATGTCTTTGGGATTTCAAAAGCGACACACTTGATCCTGAAGATTGCGTGGTGAAAGTCGAACAGTTACTACATGAACACTCACTTCTATCCACCGGCGTTCCCGACGATGTGTAGGAGCTGAACTTGCATAAATTCATCGGCGGTGCAAAGTACATCGGCACAGGCAACTTTGCTGGCAGTGCGGGCAATGAAGCTTCAAAATTTAGAGCGTTAATCACCTGTCTTATAGAAGGCCTCAACTTGAAGTCTGGGTGGCAGCACCATAATCCCACAACCATCAAAGCTTCCATTTGCTGCTCATCAAACTCCATTCCCAGTCTCTTGTCTACAGTTTTTAAGAGTTGTCCTCTGCCATACATCTCCCACACCCACTCTACAAGCCTCACCTGATCCGGCTCCGCCCTCGACTCAACTGGCCGCCGCCCGCACGCAATCTCAAGAGCCACTACTCCAAAACTATAAACATCTGATTCCTTGCTAGCCTTACCATCCGTCACACACTCCGGTGCAAGATACCCCATAGTACCAGCCAAAACCGTCGTCTGTGAACCAAGCTCATGGTCCACAAACCTCGCAAGGCCAAAATCGCCGAGTTTAGCGTTGAAATTTGAGTCGAGCATTACATTGCTGGACTTAATGTCTCTATGCACAACACATTGTTCCCATTCTTCATGAAGATATAGCAAAGAAGAAGCCAATCCTATTGCTATTTTGTATCTAACAGGCCAACTTAGCATCGTTTGACCTCTAAATAGATGAGTATCCAAGCTACCATTAGGCATAAACTCATAAACCAAAAGAAACTCACCTTTTTCATGACACCAACCAAAGAGTTGAACAAGATTCCTATGCCTCAAACGACTAATAATCTTCACTTCAGAAATATACTCTTTTTTCCCTTGTCTTGATCCTCTTGAAACCCTTTTCACAGCTATTTCTGTATTGGATTCTGTTAACAAACCCTTGTAAACACCTCCAAATCCTCCTTCTCCAAGCTTCCCTGCCTCGTCAAAATTCTTTGTTGCTTGAGTTAATTCCCTAGAAGTAAACCTTTTTGGGCCTGTTCCTTTCTCAAATTCATCATCTATAGAATCATCCACATCGTCTTCCATTCTCTTCCTCAATTTTTTACCCCACCAAAAAATTCCCAACAAAATCAACCCACATATCAAAACACCAAACCCAACACCAAGCCCAATCGCTAAACCAATGTTTTTGTTCTTGTCTCCACCACCAAGATTATCATCCAAAGTTGAGTTGAAAGACCAAGAAATTATGTTGTGTATTTGAAACCATTTCCCTGTGGCTGCGGAGAATCCAACTCTGACCCTTTCAGGCAAGAAGCTTTTCAAGTCAACAAAAGTTGAGATGCTGAAAGTTCCATTAAAAATTGGATCTCTAACGTAAGTTAGAAACACAGACAAGTTGTTAGTAGCGGAATTGTAAGTAATCCATGCATTGGCTGTTCTGTTATCTTTCATGCTACTGTTCCACATAAGATGATCAATGGATCTAATGGAATTCACATTGATTCCTATATGATTATCACTTGCATCCCAATCATCTTGTTTACTGTCAAATTCAACTCCAAAAACTTGATTCTTGGAGGGATCAAAAGCCAAATCCGAGCTAAATAATCCAAGAAATCCCCCAGTTGAGTTGGTGGGGAGTTCCGATTCGTAAGGGACTATGAAGAAGGCGATGCCATCACCAAATAAAGATTCATTAAGTGTGTTGATTCTGAAGGAGAAATGCGTGGTGAAATCTGTAACCTGTGATGCAGGGGATTTTGTGATTAGGCCAAATTCATGATTTAATTTAAAGAGAAAACTACTGTTATTGATTGTACATTACCTGTCCTGTGGAGGCATCCCATAGGCGAACAGGGTGGGCGTAAGAAGCTCGACCGGAGCTTTCGGTGAGGGGGCCGTCCGCTTGGTTCTTTGTGAGTTGAATAACATTATTGCTGGTGAAGCTATCGCCTTCAAAGAAGAAGTTGGGATTGTTTTGTTGGAAGTTGGGGAAGGTGAAGGAAAGTGATTGAACTTTGAAGAGAATTAAAGAGAAGATGAAGAATTTAAGAGCTTGGGATTGGAAATGGTGGTTTTTAGGAGTTCCAAGAAAGATGGCCATGATTTTCAGAGAAGAAACAGAGGATTTTGAGAAAAATGGTGACTTTAGAATGAAAGAGTATAAGAAAAAAGTGGTGTTGTTGTGATGTTCCAAATATAAAACATTGGAAGATTGCCAATTCAAAATTAAAAGGGTTGGGATGAATTCCCTTTTGCTTTCTCCATTCACATTACATGCTTATTCCACACGTATGAGATGATTTTTCAGGGCAAAAATATTATACTTTTTTAACGGAAAAAAGAAAAAAAAAAGTGGTTTTAATATAATTTTATTACAAAATTGTTGGAAAATTTGATTTAGTCATACATGATACAATCGGAAAAAACCTCAAATGTGTCCATTAGCTTCTTAAGCATTTATTTATGTTTAGATTAACTGAACTATCAATTTTACTTTTTTGGTCAGTTATTCAAAATTTAATTAATCCTAAATTTTCAATTTTCTATATTCTAGATCCTTAAAGTTTTCAACGTTTACCTCTACTTTGCTACATTTTATTTTTAGTTTATATTTTTGAAATTGATGTTTGTGTTCTCCCAAAATTTTATTACCGTTTCTTTTAAAATAATTACAAACCTTTAAAGTGATATTCTGTTATATTTTTATATATTTTCAAAAGTTTTATTACTTACCACAACCGTTTTCTTTACCTTTTAAATTTTGGAATGATTTTTAAAATCATCCTAAGTATAGAATGTATTGGATTAAGTTATCAAAGGGACATTAAATTTGTAACCTAATATTTTGAGTCCACTGACCAAAAGTTGTCAAGGGCTATCGACGAATTGTACCACGCCTTCTAAATGTGAATTTTTATATTGATCTTCTTTTACGATAAAAGACTTGCACTTTTATGAGTCGGAAAAAAATCTCACTTCGTTCTATCACATAATGAGAACTCTAGAAAAAAAATGTATTTACAAAAATTATGATTAAACTATAATTGTAGTTGTAATTACATCTTCAAACTTTTTTAATGGAAAAATTAGGCTTTTAAACTTTTAATAGGGTTTAAATTGTACCCTTAAAATTACAGTTGTAAAAATTTGACCTTCAACAACGAAAAAATCGAATCCTCAACTCTATGTAATTGTTCCAACTTTTACAATGATGTAAATTTGATTGTTAATTTTGATATGGACTTAAACGAAATTAAAGTGTGAAGGAATAATTAAAATTATCACTTTGGTGTAAGTTGTGAAATAATTAAAAAAAAAATTATAATTTAGAGGGTTGTGTAACCGTTAATAAAAGACAATTAGAAAATTCAAGGAACCGAAACATTAAAGATTGATGGTCCCAAAGCCTTGCCAGCCAAAGTATGTGTGACTTTGTTTATTTCTCGATGAGTGCATAAACTTATGGGACTAAAATTTTGAGGTCACATAAATCCAAAATTACTTAAGTAGAGACTTTACTTTAGGACTGCAATTATTATTCCATTAAATTTATCACCTCAATGGCCAGCAAAGATTCCCATTATTCATCGTTATTTGATCTCTTTTAGATAATAATAAGAGTTTTTTACAAATAGAAAAACTTACGATATATAGAATAATTTTGAAAACAAAAAAATCTTACAAGTCCATCGTGTAAAATACAAAAAATCTCCCGTCAACAACATGTAGGTAATATATTTGGTACACGATCGTTTAGATTTGATCATTTAATTCGACAATTATTTTTTTAATTCTATCATTTAATTTGGTTACACAATCGTTTAATTTGATTACGTTTAAAATTGGTTACACTATCGTTTAGAATTAGGTAGGCAAATCGTTTTTCTTTTGGTAGACGATCATTTAGATTTGGCTAAACGATTTTCTAAATTTTTGTTTGTACGCGATCGTTTAGATTTGTTTACATGATCGTTTATTTTTTTAAGATTATTTAGTATAAGATCGTTTAGATTTGGCTAAATGATTTTTTTAATTCTTTTGGTACATGATCCACTACAAGAAAACGGGAGTTTTCCAATGCCAAAAAGGACGTCGGCACAAAGAACATCGGGAATAAGGGTATTCCCGACCCCATGCACAACGCGTCGGGAGTGGCATCGGGAAAAAGGATATTCCTGACACGTCAAGCACGCATCGGCCAAACGACGTTGGGAATAGGCCAAATTAAATTTAAAATACACCTTATTTCCGACGCCATGCAGAGTGCGTCGGGAATGACGTTGGGCATAAGGGGTTTTTCCGACGCACCATAACGCGTCAGAAAACCCTTTTAATGAGCTTTGGGAATACCATTATTCCCGACACCATATAGGGATTTTTCGATGCCGTCGTGCGGCATCGCGAAATCTCCTTTATAAACGTTTTAGTTCTGTTTTACACAGAACTGGAAACGAAAGGGAAAAGGAGAAGAGAGAAATGAAGAGCCTTCACCGTCCATTCCGCCGTCGTTGTTGTCCCTCGCCGCCGTCTGCCACCTTAGGTATGTTTAAATATAAAATTTATTTTTTTTAAATTTATGTTTTAGGGCTTTTTTTAAGAAAATTGTTTTAGGATTTTCTTTTGGAATAGATTTTTGTTTGTAAATGTCTTTTTTGTATAGAATGTGTGTAATTTGTGGTTGGATTGAAATTTGAAGGGTTTAGGGTTTAGGATTTATAGTTAAATTAAAAATCGAATTTGGAGGGGGGGGGGGAGTTATAGTTAAATTAAAATTTGAAGGGTTTAGGGTTTATAGTTAAATTGAAAATCTAATGGGGGGGGGGTTATAGTTAATTGAAAATTGAATTTTTTGGGGGAGGGGAGGAGGAGTTATATTTAAATTGAAATTTGAAGGGGGTTTAGTTAATTTGAAATTTGAAGGGGGTTATACTTAAATTGAAATTTGAAGGGGAGATTACTAGCTAAATTGAAATTTGAAGGGGGGTTACTAGGTAAATTGAAATTTTTGTAGGGGGTTATGGTTGAATTCAAATTTGAATTGGGAGGGGGGGGGGTTATTGTTGCATTCAAATTTGAAGGGGGTTTATGTTTTGAATTGACAATGTAATATGTGTGTTAAGATTTGTTTTGGCTATCTTGCAGTTATGGTAGTCTGTTTGTGTTGAATATTTTTTGTTGTTGATTTGAGATGACTATCCTGCAGTTATGGTAGCCTTTTTTGTTTTGAATTCGCTTTTGTTTGGGATGGTTTCAAGGGGTGGTAGTAGGATAGCTTGAAGTATTTTGTTGTTAATAATTAGGTTGTGTTAGCTATCCTGCAGTTATGGTAGCCTCTGTAGTTTGGAGGGGTTTGTAGGATGTGAAGATTTTGAAGTATTTTGTTGTTAATAATTAGGTTATATTGGCTATCATGCAGTTATGGTAGCCTTTGTAGTTTGAAGTTAGTTATTGAAAAATAGTGAAAATTCAGGGGAGTAAGTTATGAATGTGAGAGAGTGAGAGAGATATGTTTCTAATCAAATCTATTTATGTTTTAGGGACTTAAACGATGGATAAGGGTTGGATGAAACTTAGAAATAAGTTCTCCCTTGAGTATAGATAGGGAGTGACCCAATTTTTAGAATTTGCCAAGTTTCACATTGATGCCTATGGACGATTAAGGTGTCCATGCGAAAGATGTTTGAATTTAAATTGGAGCTCATTGGAGGGTGTGGAACGACATCTACTGACTATTGGAATATCCCCCTACTACACAGAATGGGTGTATCATGGAGAGTCATTAAACTCTAGAGTTACAGAAAACTTTGAGGAAGGAACTAGTAGTAATCCTTTTGATGAAGGAACTAGTAGTAGGCATTTTAATGAAAAAGGTGATATGTTTGATATGCTAAATGATTTACAAGCCCCTATTGAACATGAAGAGGAAAGAGAGGAACATCGCTTGGAAGATTAAATGTCGATGAATGTTGGTGAAGATATAGATGAAGATAGAACAAACAATATATTTCAGGACTTATTGAATGAAGCACGTAATGAGTTGTACCCCGGTTGTTTTGAATTTTTATCGTTGAATTTTTTGGTTAAGTTGATGCATGTGAAAGTTCTAAATGGTTGGAGTAACAAGTCGTTTGACATGTAATGTGTAGCAATTGTTTGTGCTTGATTTCAATGATCAAGCAATGAATAGGTTTGTTGAGCATCAGATGCTCACGACCTTTAAAGAGTTCCGGACCGACTGTCACAGACATTTCAAAAAGTACAGCGACCCAGAGGAGGCTCATGCCAACCCACCAAATGCATTGGTTGGACGTCATGAGGATTGACACTTCCTCTGCGACCACTATATGAGTCGTGCATTCCAGGTATTTGTCATGATTAATTATGATAACAAGTTTTAATATGTATAAGAAATAAACAATATAATTATTTTCATGCAGGAGCAATCACGGGAGAATAAGGATGCGACAGAAGTAGCCTTACAATCATAGTAGCGGGTCCAAGTTATTTCTACAACGACAATACGAGCTCGCTGAGAGAAAAGGGGAGCCGATCGATTGTGTGGAGCTGTTCTGGAAACACACGTTCAAGCTGGGATGTTCGTGTTGCAGGCCGCAGAGGATGTGCATGTAAGTTATGCCCTTATTAATTATCCTCTTTTATTATATATTTTTGCGCGTTACCTAACATAGTTTTTAAATTTGTTGCAGAATCAAATGCTGGAACTCCAATCCTAGCCTACCATGGAGGTTAGTCAGCCACTCTGTGAGGATGAGATATGCGATCAGGTGTTGGGTAGACGACCATGCTACTCAAAATGCCTTGGTTGGGGACCCAAGCCGAAGGCCCGCAGGACGGCGAGTGCGAGTAGTTCGTCGATATCTTGTTCACAGTCCACACAAAAAGAGATTGAATTACAAGCTAAACTTAATGAAGCTTTGGAACGGATTGAAGTACAAGATAGATATCATTAAGCGTTAGCTTCACATGTAGAACTAATGCAAAAGCTGATAGAAGACTTCATTTGTGCACAATAAGGACCACCACATGATCGTTTAGATTTATCTACATGATGGTTTGTTTCTTTACACGATCGTTTATTTTTTTTACACGATCGTTTACATTTGGCTACTTCAATCTAAATGATTTTTTCAAGATTCTTACATGATCTTTTAAATTTTGCTATTTTTTGTACACGATAGTTAAGATTTAGTTACCCAAATTTAAACGACGTAGAAAAGAAAAAGAAGAAAAGAAGAAAGACAATGAAAAGAAATCGCAGAGGAAAAAGAAGAAGAGGAAAATAAGAAAGACGATGGAAAGAAATCGCAGCGAAAAAAAGAAGAGAAAAAGAATAAAGATGACGAAAGAGCGAGGAGAAAGATGATGAAAGAAATCGCAGCGAGGAAGAGAAGAAAGACGGAAGGACAAACCTGAAATATTTTAAAAAATGGCTAATTTTATGTGTGTTGTTACACAGGCCGTAAATAGTTTGGTGTTTTGTTACCTTCATGAAAATTTTCCATAATAATTTGTACGTATAACGATATTTATAATAAAAATAATAATTATTGAAAAATCTGTTAATAATTACTTACCATTGTCTTAACTTTGAAAATTTATATAAATTTTAGGTTAATTTTCATAAATTTAACAAAACATCCAAATATTTACAGCATGTGTAACAAAAAAGAAAAATTCATGAAGTCGATAAAACATTTTCATAAATTTCAGATTTTTCTTTGATATTTCAGACAATTTGTCACTTCTCATTCTTTTTTTTTATTTTCGATTTATTCATCTTCTCATCTAAATTTCTTCAGCTCATTTTCTATATTTCCTTTTTTCTATTTTTATTCATTCTTTTCCTTCTTTATCTTTGCTTTCTTTCTCCAGCTCATCACCTAGAATATCAAAATCGTTTAAATATCACTTTGATATGATCTAAACGGTCGCTTACCTAGTCAACACAATTAACACGATCGTTTAGCATTGTCAACATGATTGTTTAGATTTGAAGCCATTTTTCCATCGTTTAAAAAGAACTACAAGATCATGTGGATATGATCTAAACGATGACTTACCATAGCCAACACGATTGTTTAACATAGTCAGCACGATCGTTTAGATTTGAATCCCTTTTCCCATCATTTAAAAAGAACTATACAATCGTGTGGATATGATCTAAACAATCACTTACCATGGTTAATACGATTGTTTAGATTTGAAGCATTTTTCTATCGTTAGAAAAACTACACGATCGGGTTGATACTACTTACACAATTGTGTATGATCATTTCCTACACGATCGCGTATAATGATCATTTAGAAGAAGAATTACACACACATGTGGTCGATTAATCGTGTGTTAATTAGGGCATTTTTGGTATTTCTCATTGTGAACCTGTGGTCTTTTTCCGTTCTCAAAATTGTTATATGCATTATAAATATTTTGCCGGTTTGTTATATTTTTAAAAAATATAACAAAGCGGCAAAATATTTACACTGTATAGAACAATTCCAAAAACGAAAAAAACCCACAGGCCCAACGTGAAAAATATAAAAAATGCCCCGTCAACCACGCCGTCAACAACGTGCGCGTAATATATTTGATACATGATCATTTAGATTTGGCTATTGTTCGGTACATTATCGTTTAGATTTGGTCGTTTAAATTTGGCTACAATTTATTTTTTCAATTATATCGTTTAGTTTTGTTACACGATCGTTTAGTTTAGTTACGTTTAAATTTGGTTACACGATCATTTAGATTTGGACCCAAATTTAAACGATTTTTTTTTCAAAATTTGGTACACGATTGTTTAGATTTGATTAAACAATTTTTTTAATTCTTTTGGTATACGATCGTTTAGATTTGTCTACACGATAATTTATTTTTTTACATGATCGTTTACATTTGGTTACTCCAATCTAAATGATTTTTTTCAAGACTCTTTATACACGATGTTTTAGATTTTGCTATTTTTTGTACACGGTCGTTTAAATTTGGTTACTCAAATTTAAATGATGTAAAAAAAGAAGAGGAAAAGAAGATTCTTTATACACGATCTTTTACATTTTGCTATTTGTTGTACATGGTCATTTAGATTTGATTAGCTAAATTTAAATGACGTAAAAAAAAAAGAGGAAAAGAAGAAACATGGAAAGAAATCGCAGCGAAAAAAAAAAAAAGAGGAAGACGTGGAAAGAAATTGTAGGGAAAGAAGAAAAGAAAGTGGAAGACGATGAAAGAAATCTCAGCGAGTAGCAAAAAAAAAAAAAGATGGAAATACAAATCTGAAATATTTAAAAAATGACTAACTTCGTAAGCTTTATTATACGGATCGTAAATAGTTTGGTGTTTTGTTACATTTAATAAAATTTTCCTTTAATTAGCTTAATTATTATATTTACATTTGTCATAGAATTTTATAATATGTTACTCTTCACCTTATTATTTTTTTAGGTCCATCTACTACTTGATCAATTTAAATCAATAACAATTATAAATTAATATTTTTCCTATCAATTTTAATAATTGGATTAGATTAAGGAGTTTTCTAAAAAATATAACAAAGCGTGAAATATTTGCACTGTATGAAACAATTTTGAAAAAAAAAAGCCCACAGCCTACAACATGAAATAACAAAAATACTCTTCGGTCATACATGAGTGAAAAACAATTATATTGAAAACGATTTTATACCCAGTCTAAAGGATCTTGTACACATTTAAACAATATTGTATTCTTATACCCAGTTTAAACGATGTTGTACCTAGTTAAACGATTTTGTACCCAGTCTAAACAATGTTCTATCATTGTACCCAATCTAAACGATCTTGTACGAAATTTAAATGATATATCTATGTCTATTTAGGATAAACAACTTATCGTCTAGATATTGGTACACGATCGTTAAGATCCTATACGAAGATTGTTTAGATCTTGTACCAAGAAGAAAAAAGAAGATGAAAGATGAAGAAAAAGGAAGATTGAATTATAACTATTATAACGATTTAGTCCTCATCGAAATAATTAGTATCAAGGTTGAATAGTTTCCTACCTAAATAAATCGATAAACAAATTAGAGACTTCATCTTTTTATAAAAAACAATGCTTCATCATAAAACAACAATATTGATATCAAATACCGATAAAGTTGAGGATTAAATTATTATAAGTTAAAAAATATAGAATCTAAATTGTTTATACTAAGAATACATAAACTAAATCATTACAAACCAAATTTTACAAATTAAATTGTTACACATCAAAGTTCAACATCATTCAAAGTTGGAACCAAAGGTATTTTTATAACATCCTTCAATTAAAAGTTTGGAAAAATGATTATAACCCATGTTATAGTCGTAATCTACTCTTTTTTTCTTTAATTTTAAATTGATGGTAGTTTTAATTGGTGTGTCATAGGGTGGGGTGGTTAAAGATTTGACTTTTATAAAAAGAAAAAATAAAATAAAATAAAATAAAAGAATGAGAGTTCAGAATTCTATTGTTGCAACCTTTTAATTTATATATTATTTAGAGGTTGGCGTAAAAATTTAGATTCTTTGAATTCTATATTCATTTGTTTTCATATCAAATGTATACATATATATATATATATATATATATATCACAGGCTATATAAATATATATATTAATGTTATCCTTTGACATGTTCTGTCGAAATGTTGCTCCAACTACTCTGCTTGAAATATTTTCTCATGATCAAATACTTTTCAAAAGCTTTTTGAGTACTTTGTTTTTATATACTTTTCAAAGATAGTCCTCTAAATATAAAATATAAAAAATAAAAATATTAATTTAGAGTCGGGAATAATTTATACGGATGATTTGATTTTAACTAATAAAGATGTTGATCGATTCAAATTTGACGATCAATAACAAAGACTAATCTATCGATGATGTCATAATTCCTCCAATAAAATGATGGATTCTTTCTAATACTCTTTTAAGTTGTTTGTAAGTAGTTATGGATTGTGGAAAAAAAACAGTTGTTGAGATCATCAAAATTTAGTCCTGAATGATCTTAAAATTCAGGCCAATGAGAGTTCATTTGTTGAAAATTGAAAGGCAAAGGGGAAGGGCGCCATACGTTTGTGCATTGTGCTACCTTATTTTGGCCGGCCAAAATAAAACAAATACTCTTTCCATTTGTACACACTTCCTTCTTTTTTATTCTTTTTCTATAATGATAATATTTTTTGAAGTATATGTCTCTTTATCATGATATTTTAATCATATACCCCTTTATTAGGATTGTTTAAACAGAAATTAACATTTCATCCTAGTGTCACTTCTTTATGCATAATTTTTTATTTTAGAATTAAACATTGTCTTTATATTTAATTCAATCCATCACATCAAATACAATGCAAAAATATCAATTAAAAGGTAAATTTTCACAAACTAACTCAGAAAGTACAAACTTTTCTATGACTGATCCATTCCAATAAATTTATTCATTAGTCACTTTTTTACTATGTGAAATGTCATTTTTACCTCTTAGTATTCAATACTCTTAATCTTCATGCAACTTTCCCTCCAACAACAACGATACAACGAGAATTTTTACTGATTTAAAACAGAGGATCTATTAACAATTTGAAAATTCACAATCATTTAAAATAGAGTAATTGGACAATTAAAATTCATAGAAAAGTATTTTGGATCACATAAAACTACACGATTGCATAGTAAATGCTAAGCGGTCACTTAATATTTACTAAGTGATTGACTAATACTTACTTGGCTACCACGTAATATATATTGGGTGAATGTTTACTTAATGGTGTGAGGTCGTTTATCAACAATTGATAGAACTACTGTTTATTAAAACACGTAGAACGACCTAGAGAACATGTGAAATATCCTTTTTTCCATGTGATTTAAAATAAGGCTAAATCCCAATCATTTTATCTTATTCGCTTATTTTTCTTCTCGAGTGTTTTCTCTCTTCTCTTAATTTTCTCCCAATGCTCATCTTTCTTCTTCACTACTTGTCTGTCGTTTGAACTATATTTTTCGTCTCCGTTCTCAAGAAGAATCTTCAAAGGTATTTTCATCGTCTCTTTGATGTATTTTAGCTGTTCATCTAAAAGAAATATATTTATGGTTGGCGGGCTTCTCATTTTGAACGATATCTTAACCCACATTAAACAATCGCCCAATTCCTGCTAAACGATCACCATTTGCTAAACAATTGTTTAACTACATTTGGGAGATCATTTAATCTATGAAAAAAGTGATATAATTTTCCTGTAGTTGTTACTTTAGTTAACAACTAGAAGCTAAAGGAACAAAAAGATAAATAACGTAAAGAACACAGGAAGCTTTGTTTCCTAGTTCGATGAACCCACCTACGTCTGGAGAGTTTTTCTGGCTCAAATAAGCATATTTTATTAAGATTCAAACGAGTATAACACTTTAACAATCTAGAAAGCACTCCTCTTAGATCTAGTACTCTTTTTAGTTATAAATAGAAACTAAAAATAATCAAGCTCTCCTTGAATTGTATTTGAATCTAATGAAGATGACTAGACTCCCCTATAGATCAAAAGTCTTCTTTAAATCTCTTATCACGGATACATCTTGAGTTATCTAGGAAGGTATCAAACAATTTTCATATAATATCTAAAAAAGTAATAATTTACATTTTGCAAAGATTCTTCACAAATTATAGCTTGGAAAACGTCTTCAAAGAATTACATAGAATTGCAAATACCTTCTCCTTTTATAATGAGGAGAAAGGTAATCAGTAGATTTGAAACTTTCTTCTTGAAGATGCGCAGAACAAATCTTTTTACAAAATAAAAGATATTTAGGAAAGATCCTAAAGATAAGGAAGATCTTTTATCTTTCTTTTAAATAAAAAGAAACTAATTCCATATTTGTCAAAAAATCTAATGGTCTAGGTTTAAGAGATCGTTAAACTTTATTACCTTACCGTTTAGCTTTATTACTTGTTTGTTTAGCTTTCATTAACTGATTGCTTAAGTATAGTTTATTGATCGTTTAGCTCATTGGCTTCATTAAATAATTGAAATGTCTATTTTTCTATGATTAACTTGTTACAACAATGCTTGTACATGAGGACAAATATTTTCCTACCACCTTTTGATGCCATGTCCACAAGATATCTGTGCCGTGATAAAAAATAAACTAATCAGTGAACAGATGGAAATGTTCAATAAAACCATCTTAGGTCCATTGCTAAATGTTGACATGGTCATCAACGATCGGTTGTTTCACCACTCTTTATCAAGGGAGGTAAGTGATGAGAGGTTAGACATAATAAGCTTTGAAATTTTGGGGAAGAAAGTTACATTCACACAAGAAGACTTTAACTTAGTAACTAGTTTGTGGTTGACTGGTGTAATGGTTCAAAAAGATGAGTGTAAGGAGAGGCTACAAGAGCTCATTCTTAGACGAAGACACTCAATAGAGAAAAAGAAAACATGTTTCGAGGTTGAGGAAGCCTTCAAATGATTCAATTTTACAAATGATGAAAACGCTATGAAAGTTGTATTGGTGTTGTTCATTGAGGTTGTAATGATGGGAAAGAACAAGAAAACACAATTTGATTTGGAGACGTTAGGAATCTTTTATGACCTAGAGGTGTTTAGAAATTATGATTGGTCAATTGTCTTTTTCAATCATTTGTTGTGTAGTATGAAGTATGTTATACAGGAGAAGAAGCATGCATATTAATTAAAAAGGGAAGAAAATTCCAAATCAGTCGAATACTACAACATTACGGGTTATGCACGTACTTTTGAGGTAATTTTATTTATTGTCAAATGTAAGTTAAATGTGAACGAAACATGTTTATCAATTAACACGCTTTGTTACTATCATGTAGGTTTGAGCGTATGAAATATTGTTAAGTTCATAGTCACAAAAGCAAGTTGGCAAACAATTCCTCAAATACTTAGGTGGACTTGTACACAAGCTGAAAGGATGAAAGCCCTTTAGCGGAAGAGTGTAACGCCCCAAAATTTAAGGTAATTTATTTGTAATTATCTTAAGTTTAATCTTTGAATTTTTTGGTGTTATTTAATTGTTGAATTTTATTGGAACTTATTAGATATTTTGGTCCAAAATATCGAATTGTTGTATTTGTGAAAATTTGTTTAATTGTGCATTAATTTTATAATTAATTGATTGTGAAGTTAAAATAATTATATTATAAGGATAATGTAATTATTTAGGGTTATTATATTTTGGGATAATATAATTAGGTAAGGATATTTATTTTTTAAAGATAAAGGTGATTGGATTGGAGAGAGAGGGAAATTTGATTTAAAGAAAATATTTGGTGGGTTTTAAATGATGAGAGAGAGTGCGAAGATTTTTGGAGAAGAGGAAAAGGATAAAGAGAAATAAAAGGAGTTATTATTATTAAATAGGGCATTGGGATGCGTGAAAACCTATTCGTCTTCTTCTTCCTCAAGAAAATCCTAAAGAAACCCTAACCCTAAAAACCCTTGCACCGCTGCTGCTGTCACTCGCCTTCGTCCTACATCGCTGTTTTTCTTTCGTAAGCCAGTTGGTCGCCGACCCACACCCGCTCCATCCCCTTTCGTTCGTCAGCGTCTCCGTCGTCGACCGAAACCAGAGCCATCCCCTTAAACTCTGTCAGCGTCTTTATCGTCGATCGAAGCAGTCTCCGTCTCCATTTGATTTCATCCATCCTTGCTTTAGTGTTTCGTGCGTTGTCGTCGAAGCCCAACTGCACCAACCTCCGCCTACGTCGTCGTCCGTCGTGCAATAGTACCGCCATCGAGCCATCTCCGTCCGTCGTCGGAGCTCCATCCAGTCGCATCGGAGAATGCCACGAACCCAAGCCACACTTTTGCCCGAGTCGTCCGAAGTCGTACCCAAGCCGCGCTAGCCACCCACGTGAATCTGAGCTGCGTTTCATCCTCCAGCGTGAAGTCCAAGCCGTGCACACCTGTGCGAGTCGCAGAGCCATCCACGTGAACCCGAGCCAGTGTTCTAGCCGTGCGCGCACCTGTACAAGCCACCGAGCCGTTCGCGTGCCTTAGCCTAAGCCGAGTCGAGCCGTTATCCATTTTTAAGCCACCAAGCCTATTTTGCCCTTTTCACCTTTATTTTGGGTAAGTTTGATTTGGGTTTTGGTTTTGTCCAAGAAGGATTTAGTTGGACCCTAAATAATTTAATTATGGATTTAATTGAATTATTTTCATGATAGATCAATTGAGAGTTGTACTGTAGAATTTTCCTAAACCAAGGATAATTTTGGATTCATCTTTAACTTTGGTAAGTGGAAATAATTGGAATTTGGTCCCAAGGCAACTGTTAATTAATTTATTAATTTTTAGTTATTTGGTTCACTTGTGTTTAGAACTTGACTGTTGGGAAGCTTGACCGTGACTGTTAGGATAATTTTGGGTTGAGCTAATCTCCAGGTAAGAGATTCTACTACTAGACACTCAAACTAAATTTAAGAGACCGCATGTATTTTATGGTTATGCATTAATGTTAACAAAGATGCATAACTTGATGCTATTGATAATGACTGTCCTGACGCTGGGTGATTGATGACAATGGTTGTTAACATGTTTATTACTGGTAGTATATTGATGATGACGACTGTGTTATGTCTTTGATGATAATGTTTGATTAAAAATGATATGATTGATAGTTATGTCATGTTTATGATGATGTAATGTTACATGCTATGGTTAGGTTGTGCTGTTAACTTTAGCTATTAGAGTCGTACCCGCATAGGTGTCCTTCGGGATCACCACCTTTTATGACTGTGTAGTCCTTCGAGATCATCATCTTTCATGACTTTCTAGTCCAATGGGATCATCAGTCCAGTATAACATAGACATAAACATGATTATGAGTGATTCGACGGGGTCACTCACAGCCCGATTGTCTTAGTGTTTCCTTCGGGTACACTAAGACCAATTGTCCTAGGTGTTTCTTTGGGTTCATCGAAAATCAGATATGTTCCTACGGGATCACAGATTACACGTGTTCGAGAACGTGCCAGTTTAGGGTACAACTTTATGGGACTCTAATAGGAAGTTAACAGGCACCTAGCGGGACTAGTAGTGGGTCCTTTACTGAGTATATTTTTATACTCACTCTTTCTTGTTTAATTTTTCAGGTAGAGGTAGAGGTAAGGGCAGAGGGAAGCTAGCGAATGATAAGAAGTGACCATGGCGAGCCATATGGATCTTTTTGCTTCCACCCTATATCATTGATCAGATGCACTTTTTATTTTATTTATTTTCCTTAAAACTAGATAGGGCCTGAGTTGAAATTTTATTTAATTTTCTCTTTACGTACATTTGTTTATGATTTTTCATGAGTATTTGAGGTTTTGTTTTATTTTCTATTTTTAAATTTAAAAAATTTTACTTGTCTTTTAATTAGTAATGACTTCGGCTTAGTATAAGGAGTTGGATCGTTACATTTGATATCAGAGCCTAAGTTTTAGGTTTTGCAGACTGACTTACAATGTAAGTATTTGTTCTGTTTTTACTTCTATGACTAATACGGTCATTTGTCACTCGCTAGGTATGTTTTACGATTAAGATGATGTTATGTTTATAACCTTGCCTGAATTAACCTAGTTAAAGTATGAATGTTATGATTGTATTATGAAAACTTCTGCCGGTGGAATTTAGGAAAAGTGTCGCCACGTAAAGCTGGTAGGAGAGGCAGAGAAGCTGAACGTTTCCAGCCTGAAGAGTAACTTGTCGTACAAGCTGCCAACCCTACTACAACTGTCACTCAGACAGACCTCGCCGCCATGAAGCAGAGATACCATAATATGTTGAGGGATGCTTTAGCACCGTTTCATGTTACCAAACAAACCCCGATCGCCCCTCCTCTAGCCTTAGTGGAATCTCAGCCCGTGCCAGACCAACTGTCAACCAAGGCTAAACATCTGAGAGACTTTAGGAAGTACAATCTTAAGATGTTTGACAGGTCCATGGATAACTCGACCAAGGCCCAGATGTGGTTGACTTCTATAGAGACCATCTTCCGGTACATGAAGTGCCTTAATGACCAGAAGGTTAAGTGCGCAGTTTTCTTTTTGGAGGATAAAGGCACCGCCTGGTAGGAGATTGATGAGAGAATGTTGAGTGGTGATGTCAACAAGATAATCTGGGAGTAGTTCAAGGAGAGCTTCCATGATATATTATTCTCTGCCAACTTGAGGTACGCTAAGCAACAAGAGTTCCTGAATTTGGAGCAAGGCGACATGACTGTGGAGCAGTATGAAGTAGAGTTTGATATGCTATCCCATTTTGCTCCCAATGTAGTAAGGGATGAGACTGCCAAGACCGAGAAGTTCGTTAGAGGTCCCAGACTAGATCTTTAGGGTTTTGTTCTAGCCTTCAGACTAACCACCTATACTGATGCACTACGCTTGGCAGTGGATATGAGTTTGCACAAGAAAGCTAATCTATCTAAGACTGCAGAAAGAGGGTCAACCCCAGGTGAGAAGAGGAAGGCTGAGTTGCAACCTACTATAGTGCATGTGGTATTTGTCTTCAAGTGTCATGCTTCAACGTGACAATGCTAGAGGTAACCCCCGACTTTCGATTATTTACGAAAATGCCAACTAATCTTGTTTTATCCGATTCTTGCTTGATTTAGCTATGTTTTTAGCGATTTTTGTTGCATTAGACTCTTTGTGCTGTCTAGTTTAGTATTTCCTATAAAATGGGAGATTTAATGAATAAATGATGAAATAGGGAGAGAGTTAAGGTACACAAAGTAAGTTAAATATAGCCTTAACAGGAATAAATGATTGTTTAACTATCATACATGATCATCTATCATTACTAAATGATCATGCAACACAATATAAACAATCCTGTAGCTTTAATAAACAATCGTGCAACATTATTTGTACAATCATTTAGTTTTGTTAAAGATCGTGTAGTTGTTTTGATCGGTCTTATTTATTTATTTATTTTTGTTTAATTAGTTGGTGTCATGTTTACTGATTTAACATTATCATTTTAATGTAGACTATCATTGTATCCAAGCTTAAGCTATCATATGAAGAGATAGCTTTTAAGGAAGCTTGAGTTTGAGGTGAGGATCCTATGCCAATAGATGATCAAACAATATCGGATAGGAACAACATTATATGGATACTCGTGCTGACACCCATCATAATGAAACTTATGATAATCACAGTGCATTTGAATGCTTATGATCATGATATCCCTCGCTTCAATCCAATTCTAATGTCAATGATATTGTGCATTCACCATATTCCCCTTGTAGATCAGAGTCGCACTTTGAGACTGATCAATGAGCGTCGATCTTAACTACCCGTAAGATGGGATCCAAAAGGCATGACAGTTCAAGGAAAGTTGTTATGTCCTTGGAAAGACATAAACATTCATGCTCTAACAGATGTCTTAAAGATGCAATGTCCAAAGCTTGGAAAGATTGGTTAAGATTAACTTATATGTTCTATCAAATGGCTAATGTTATTAATCGACAACAAAACAACTGTCTCAAATTAAGCTAATGGTTCAGAGTTTAGTTGAGGTAATGATTCACATATTTCGGTGATGGTTGATATTTTAATTGCTAAATGATCTGTTAGTGAATCTAAATGATAACTTAGGCAATCCATACTAAATGATCACATTTGATTGTTGAACGATTGCATATGTTTTGGCAAAACAATATAAGTTAGGTAGTTTACATGATCACTTAGGGAATATGAACGATCGCTTAGATAATATGAATGTGGATGTAATATCATCAATCATTTATGTTTATATATTACTCATGTTTTATTTTTTTACTTTTCAGGATCAGTCTTAAAGAATTAATTTCAGGATCAGTCTTAAAGAATTAACATTCCTGCAAGGTATGTCAATCATGATTCTGATTGTTATGGAGGGGATAAGGACCACGAGGACGTTCAACATGAGGTGGTTATTGATGAACCACAGTGTGACAAGAAGATAATGGCCACATCTGATCCACATGAAGAACTCTTGATAAATCCATCATCTAGACTTAAAGAGACGTAGGGAGAGGTTGAAATGCTTATAATTGAAGAACCGAAAGGAAACTTGCTCAATGAATAAGAACTAGTAGCTGAGCTTTTGTTGGTCAATGGAAATTTTCCATAGGTGCAACAAGACCTTTCATGGATTTCATTTGTTCAAGAAGATAGCTCGGAAGTATTACATGATCAACCCTTCAAAACCAAATGCAATAACCTTAACAAAGTGATTGATTCTACATTAGTAGAGGATAAGTTGGGCTTTGAGGTAAGTACATTACAACAAATGATAAATTGTTATGTTAAGAGGTTCCTTATGTAAAATCAATTGATTTTAGGATAAAGATAAGCATCCAACACATCGTAAGAGGAAAAAACGAAGTAATTCTCTCCCGATTAATGGAAAAAGGTTACAACCTTTGATATAACAATGGTCAAAAATCGGTGGAGGAGGTTGATAAGTCGGTGGAGGGGGCTGAAAAGTTGATGGAGATAATACTAGTAAAACAACCTATTGGGGTCATATCCACACCTGTGGTTCCTGTTTTAGAGGTCAAACCAAGATGGAAACCTGCTTATGATCGTAAGTGGTCGGTGGACGGTAATCTATGGAAGGCATATGCTTGGAAGGATAGAATAACATGCTTTGGTTACTATACAAAATGCATCTTATCTTGACTTAATTCATATCATTGGTGTTCTAAGTATGCGACTTTTAGCTAGGCAATAAGACATGGTTGTGCATTAAAAGATGCTAACTATGCCTATGCATTGCTACTTCTAATGATAGTCTGAATTGAGTATAAGCTTTCCTCTCGCTTATCCAAGTGTAAGCGAAGCGAGAAGTTTCCTAAGTAAGCCAAGGTCGAACATAGGAAATTTCTTATCAAACCTAATTATAATGCCTAGGTCAATTTCATGTGCGGTTTGTTTCTATTTAGTATTTTATATCCACAGTCTCATATAAAGTAAATTATATTATCTACACTAAGTGCCTCAGTAGAAGGGGGAGTGGAATGGAAGAACATGGAACGTGAACTAACTTGCTAAAAAGAATAATGCAGGAAAGTCTTCTCATTGAATGCAATCTAAGTTATAAGATACACCTTGATACGATATAGATAGTTTAGCCATTTTTTAATTAAAGTGAGCAACCTCTTGGTGCCTAAATGCCACACTTGTTCACCTTTCGAGATACAAATGCTAAAATGAGTTAAACGATAAATATCAAGGTTTCTTTACTTGTAAGCATTACATTTACTCTTTTATTTAAGACGAGCTACCTCTCAATGCTTGAACGCCTCACTTATTCGCCTGTTGGGATACAAGTGATGAAGGAGTAGAACGCCAGAATGAATTCTGTTTCCAAAATCCTTTTTGTGCGTTTAGTGAGGTATTCGCCACTTACTCTCTCAAGTAGTTGGCTACCATTTATTGATTCTTTATTTCGAATAGAATCAAGCGTTTGGATTTGTCTCAGACTAAACGCAATAATACTTATAAACAATGAAACCTTTCAAGGATGCAAAGTAAAAATTAAACTCAAATTACTTATAATGTATAAACATAAAAATGTAGTGTAAAGAGACAGGAGAATGATAATGATACAAGAAATGCATTCTATTGAATAATGTAGGCCTCTCAACCATGAAGTTCATAATGTTTAAACAATAAATATGGAAAAATATTAAAACTAGAAAGCAGGTAATGGTGTCAAGCCATAAAATGAGTTGATATGCATTCCTTGGCTTTTTTACAAGTTAAGGGAAAACTTGTGGGCTTCTCTTTCTAATCTCTCTTTAAACTCTCACCCATAATTTAATTAGAGAAGAGGTAGGGAATGATAAACCTCTACTTAGTGTGGGCACTTGTTATTGTATATGTATGTATCTCTATATCTCTATATCTCTCTCTCTATCTATCTCTTTGTGTCTAGTGGAGTTGAAGTGTATTTATAGGCATGCTTGTGTGAGAAATGATCATCCTCTACTATGCAACTTTTCCTTATCCTGTATACATGTCAATGTCGATGCCAGTGTCATCAAGTCACATCCACTCCACCACCCACTTTTGTCTCTTAACGAATTAGCACGTATTATTATGAGATTGTTTGCAAAATGTCTTGCGATTTGCATGGCCTGACTTCTTCTCATTGCCTAAGTGATCCATACATTCCTTTGTGATTTACTTCATTTCTTCTTCTTTGTCATTCATGCGTTAAGAAAAACTTACTCTTATAGTTAATCAGGCATAATGGTTTATGTATCTAGCTTTCTCTTAAGGTTATAAATTTACAACAAAAGCTATGCATTTTAGTCTTTCACTGCACATTTTGACTCCATTATTTTACATAGAATGCCATAATAACTTGTATTTCTACAAGTTAGTTATCATCATACTTGTCATAAAGAGGAAATCAGAACACGAAATAGGAAGAACATGTCGTTTTTTACACAATCTCAATAAGGATTGCTTCCAAACTCTAGAAAATAATATGTCGATTTTGAGCAATGTAAGTAATCTTTTAACGATCGTTTAGATATTATTGGAAAAGAATACATGGCTGTTGGGAAATGTTTTGAAATTTTCATTCACGATTGCTTAGATTAACTAAACAATCGCTAATTGATTGTTTAGAAGATTTAAACGATAATCAATCAAGCAATTGTATTTCAAATCTAAATTTAAATCTAAACTCATTTATGTAAGTTAAATGATTATTGAAATTAAGTTAAACAATTGTTCATATATTATAAGTGATCATGTATGTTATATCACCAATCGTTCGTATAATATTTCAACTTTCATTTACATATATTTCAATGATCGTTTATGGTTATTTGAAAGATTGTTTTTTAAATACCTAATCCTAAATTACTACTTCTACAAACCATGGACCTGTTAATGTTGCAAGTGCACAGAAAGATGTATTTATGGCTGGACCTTGCATTTACAAATTCACGGTCCTCAACTCATTGTTCATAGTTTGTTATAATAGAAAGACCATTTTTTGTAGCAAACAATTGTCCACTGATCCTTTATTGTAATTGTAGGATGCCACATTCAAAATACAGATGGGTCATTTTCACGGCTAAGTACTGAGAGTGTAATGATGTAGAATGATAATTTGGTCATTTGGAGAATGAAACTGCACATATGGCGTTGTGGGATGAAAATCAGTACATCCTCGATACATTCTTTGCAACAACGAAGAGTACAAATCTAAGTAGACAAAGGTTGCCTACATGTTTGGGCCAGTCAACACCAAGCAACACTAGCTAATGATTGCAACTAACATAAAGAGCTACAAGATCCCCGTTTGCAGCTAACATTTTCTGTAACGACCCAACTCCTTATACTAAGTCGAAGCCATTACTAATTAAAAAGGGTAAATAAATTTGTAAAGTTTTTTTTAAAATAGAATAAGACAAAAACCTCAAATTTTCATTAAAAAAAATAAACAAGCAAAATGTGAAATAAATATAAAATAAAGTCCTAACTCAGGCCATATCTAGTTTTAAAGAAATAAAATAACCAATAAAGAATGAACTGAAAATGCAATACTAAAATCTGAATCTTGACATAAGCAGAAGCAAGCGTATTCCTATGGCTCGCCACGATCACTTCTGGTCACTCGCCAGCTTGCCCTTGTTCTTACCTCTACCTCTACCTGAAAAAATGGAAATGGAAAGAGTGAGCATAAAAATACTCAGTAAGGGACCCACTACTAGTCCCACTAGATGTCTGTTAACTTTTTATAGAGTCCTAAAAAGTGGTACCCCTAAACTGGCACGTCCCCGAACACGTGCAATTTGTGCCCCAGTAGGAACAAGCTGGTCTTTGGTGATTCCCAAGGGAACACCTAAGACGATCGGGTTGTGAGTGGTCCCGTCGGATCACTCACGTCATGTCTATGTCAATGTCAATGTCAGACCGATAATCCCATCAAACTACGCAGTAATAAGTGTGAGCGACCCCGTCGGTTCGCTCCATCATGTCTGTGTCATAATATTGGTGATCCCGAAGGACACCCATGTGGGTACGACTCTAATAAGATGCTAACATACACCCTACCCATAGCATGTACACAACATCTCAACAATCACATCATAGCTTCTCATAACATGTCATAATTACGTCAAATCATGCTATAACATATCAAACCATAACATATTATATCACGTCATTCTCAACCACAAAAACTATGTCATTAGGGCGAAGGCGATAGCGTTGACGTACTAATCACGCTAACCACAGAGTCAACCGGTAAGCACAATTTCAATATTAATCTCTCTCTCAATAACCTTGATCTATATACTTAGCTATCAATCGTGCGTGACCATATATTCATACATGCGGTCTTTGTAATGTAATTTGGAGGTCTAGTAGGAGAATCTCTTACTTGGAGATTTGCCCAACGAGTCCTAACCAAAAAGTCACGCTTTCCCAGCAACGAAGTCCTACTAGTTAAAAACACCAATTTTCATAACTTAATCACTTAACAACCAAAGATTCCAGACATTCAGTTGAAGTAACTTACCTTAGGTCGAGGTTGCAACGCTTGAGCCCTTAACTGAAGAAATTCCACGCTCCAAAAAAATCAGTTGGTCCAAGATGTTCCTTAAGAGAAATAATTTAATTTAACTCCAAAATTAAATTATTTGAGATCCAACAAATTCAAATCTTAGTTGGGTATTCTAAAACCCAATCACACTTACCAAACTAGGTGAAAAGGACCGAAAGTAGGCTGGCAGCTCAAAGACAGATGAAACGGCTAGGCAGTTCGGCTAGAAAGCAGAAGGCAGCTCGGAATGGCGGCTCGCGCGCGTACAGGGCGGCTCAGGCAGGCGCGACGTGAGTGCGACTGAACTACGGCGTATGCGCGAATGCAGCTTGGCGTGGATTGGGCGGGCGAGGTACGGGTCGTGCGGGCGAGGCTCGGGTCGTGAGGCAGGGACGCGGGTTGGCCGACTTCACGCGGTTAAGAGAAACGGACGTGCGGGTCGGGTTCCGGGTTTGAACGAAGTTTGAGACGGTGGGGTTCGGTCTTTCGACGACGCGGTGCTGACCAGGTGGCGGCGAACTCCGATGGTCGACGACGGAATGGAACAACGTTTGGTGGACCGGTGCAGACGACGACGGATCGGGGCGGACTGCGGATGAAGGGGCGCGGGCGTGCGGGTTGGGCTCTCGGCTTCGATGGACAGTCACGTTCCACTTTCAGCGGTAGTCATATGAATACAGCGGCGGCGGGTCTGGCGACTAGGGTTGTGTGATCGGCTGACGGCGACGGATCTGGCGGCTAGGGTTTTTTTCTTTTCTTTCTTTTTTTTCTCTTTCTTTCCTTTCTCAATGAAGGGGATAGTGGTTTGCACAGGTGCCAATAGTCCTTTTAAAGAGAATAATAATAATAATATATTTATTATTATTATTCTTTTCTCTTTTCCTAATTTAATCAATTAAATCCACTTGATCTCTTTCTTATTTAAACCCAACAATCTCCATTAAAAAATCAAAATCAACCAATCACCTCAATCTTTTTCCCAAATAAATATCACCTTTAGATATTTTTTTGATGTCTAATAAAATAAACTGTTCATAAATCACTTAATTCAAAACATCCAAACATCTACTGTCTAGGCGCCTTCACCTGCTGGCACACCAAACATCTACTGACGAAGTCTACCACTTCTCTCTTCATGTTCCTACACCAATAAGCACGCCTCAAGTCTTGGTACATCTTCGTACTTCTAGGGTGCATAGTAAATGGGGAGCTGTGAGCCTCAGTCAAAAGCTCTGTCTTGACTGCACTGTCTTCTGGCACGCACAAACGTCCATCGAAAGTAAGTCCGTCATTAGTGGATATGGAGAAATCCTCACTTTGCCCTGCCTCTACTAACAGACGCTTCTCGACCATATAAGGATCATTTAGTTGAGCAACAATAATCCTCTGTCTCAAGGTCGGCTGCACGGTTAACTGGCCCAACTATAAGGTCACTTCCCGTACTGAGACTGCAGTCTCAGCTCTCTCGAAATCTCTTAGTAAGGGAGCTTGCTTGGTGATAAGCGCTGCTGAATACGCAACCTTCCTACTTAACGCGTCAGCTACTACGTTTGCTTTACCTGGGTGATACAAAATCTCGCAGTCATAGTCTTTCGTTAACTCAAGCCAACTCCTCTGCCTCATGTTCAACTCCTTCTGGGTGAAGAAGTACTTAGGCTCTTATGGTTAGTGAAAATTTGTATCTTCTCACCGTACAGGTAGTGCCTCTATATCTTCAGTGCAAAAACCATTACTGCCAACTCTAGCTCATGGGTAGGGTAGTTCTGCTCATGACTCTTCAACTGACGGGAGGCATAAGCAAATACCTTACCTTACTGCATCAGAATACAGCCCAGTCCTTTCTTTGAGGCATCACTATAGATCACGAAACTTCCAGATCCATCTGGTACTGTCAGGACTGGTGCAGACACCAGCTTCTGCTTGAGCTCCTGGAAACTAGACTCACAAGCTAGGTTAGTCTAGTTTCAAAACAAATGGAGTCCCCTTCTTGATCAACCGAGTCAATGCACTAGCTATATGAGAAAAGTCCTCCACGAACCTCCTATAACAACCTGCTAGACCCAGAAAGCTATGGATCTCACTGACTGTAGACGGTCGAGGCCAACTAGTAACAGCTTCAACTTTTGTTGGGTTTACAGAAAATCCCTCACTGGACACCACATGTCCAAGAAAATATACCTTCTTCAGCCAGAACTCACACTAGAAAAACTTGGCATACAACTTATTAGCTCGAAGAGTCTCCAAAACCTGATGCAGATGCTCCTCATGCTCAGCCTCAGTCTTGGAGTATATCAAAATGTCGTCAATGAAAACTATAATAAACGTGTTTAAGAAGTCCTTAAACACCCTGTTCATCAAGTCCATGAACACCGCAGGAGCATTAGTTAAACCAAAAGACATCACGATGAACTCGTAATGCCCGTATCTGGAACAGAAAGCGGTCTTAGGAATATCACTATCCCTGATCCTCAACTGGTGATAACCTGATCACAGGTCGATCTTAGAAAAGACGATGGCTCCTTACAACTGATCAAACAAATCATCAATCCTGGGCAAGGGGTAGCGGTTCTTAACTCTCACCTTGTTCAGCTCCCTGTAGTCAATGCAAAGGCGCATCGATCCATCCTTCTTCTTAACAAACAACACTGGTGCTCCCCAAGGTGACACACAAGGTTTGATGAAACCCTTGTCCAGCAACTCTTGTAGCTGTACCTTCAGCTCCTTTAGCTCAGCTGGAGCCATTCTGTAAGAGGCCCTCGAGATAGGAGCAGTGCCTGGCTCTAACTCGATGGCGAAGTCTATCTTTCTGGGAGGCAGAAGTCCTGAAAGCTCATCGGGAAAAACTTTGGGGTACTCCCTTACCACTGGTTTGGAGGATAGAGAATCATCTGGTTCTCTGGTATCTACCACGCTTGCCAAGATGCTCCAAGTACCCTGGCTGAGTAGTTTGCTAGCCTTCATAACTGAGTTGACCTTGGGAACACATACGATTCCTGCCCCCTTAAATTTGAAACTAGTCTCAGAGGGAGGGTTAAAAATGACTTCCTTACGGAAACAGTCTATACTTGCATGATTAGCAGACAGCCAATCCATGCCTAGGATTACATCGAAATCCTGCATGTCTAACACTAGTAAGGTCACATCTAACCTCTGGTTTGTTATCTCTACTTGACATGCCTTCATCTTTTCTTTAGACAACAAAACCTCCCCGAATGGCGTAGAAGCAGACAAAACACCATTCAACGGTTCTACCTCTAAACCAACATGTTGAACGAACACAGAGGATATGAACAAATGGGATGACCCAGAGTCAAACAGCACAAAAGCATAATGTCCCAAGATTAGGAGCGTACCTGTCACTACAGTACCAGCTCGCTCGGCCTCCTGACGAGTAGTGGCAAAAATTCTTCCCTACTGTGAAGCGGGAGGCTGGTGTAGGGTAGTCCCAATGAGTTTTTTAGGACAAACGTCAGCGGTATGTCCTGGTTGCTTGCACCTGAAGCAAACTCCGCTCCCTATCAAGCAACGACCTCCATGAACTCTTCCACACCTCCCACAAGCAGGTAGCTCTCTCAATGCTCTTCCTGTAACAGCAAGCTCCTGACGATGCCGTTGGAAGATACCTTCTGACCTCAGGTCTCGCTGCGGTGACAAGGCATGCTGCGACTCAACCTTCCTCTTCTGACCAAGGGTTGACCCTCTGCCTGCAACCTTGGACGGATCAGCTCTTTCGTGTAGACTCAAGTCCAGTGCCAAACGTAGTGCATCAGCATGAGTGGCTGGCCGGAGGGCTCGGACGATTCCATTGAGGTCTAGTTTGAGACCTCTAACGAACTTCTCAGTCCTGGCAGCCTCATCCCTTACCATATCAGGAGCACTGGGATAACATGTCAAACTCAACGTTGTACTGCTCCACAGTCATATCGCCTTGCTCCAAGTTCAGGAACTCTTGCTGCTTAGCGTACTTCACGTTGGCAGAGAAGAACTTAGCATAGAAACTTTCCTTGAACTGCTTCCAGGTTATTTTGCTGACGTCGCTCTCCAGCATTCTCTCAGCAGTCTCTAACCAGGCGGTGCCTCTATCCTCCAGGAAGAAAACTGCACACTGCATCTTCTGGTCATTTGGGAACTTCATGTACCGAAAGATAGTCTCTATCGACGTCAACCACATTTGGGCCTTAGTGGGGTTAGCCGCGGTCGACAGCTGGTCTGGTACGACCTGAGGTACCACTAGGGTCTAGACAGGGGCGGCCTGGGTCTGCTGGGCAGCATGAAAAGGTGCCAGTGCATACCTCTACATATCTTGATATCTCTTCTCCATGGCAGCGAGGTCTGCCTGAGTGACAAACGCGGTGGGGTTGGCAGTTTGCACGGAAGGCTGTTCTTCAGGCTGGGTACCTCCACCTCCACTGCCACCCCCCTCGACGTGCACCTCTACGTGGCGGCATCTTTCCTAAAGTTCCACCAGCATAAACTTTTCACAAAACAATCATATCACTTATACTATCTATATTTACTCTCAACAGGAAAGGTTATAACTATAATATTAACAAGGTCTTATAACGTACCTAGAGAGTGACGAAGGACCGTATAGCCATAGGGGTAAAACAAATAAAAACAAAGACTCACATCGTAATTCAGTCTACAGAACCTAGGACATAGGCTCTGATACCAACTATAACGACCCAACTCCTTATAATAAGTCGAAGCCATTACTAATTAAAAAGGGTAAATAAATTTTGTAAAGTTTTTTTAAAAAATAGAATAAGACAAAAACCTCAAATTTTCATTAAAAAAAATAAACAAGGAAAATGTGAAATAAGTATAAAATAGAGTCCTAACTCAGGCCCTATCTAGTTTTAAAGAAATAAAATAACCAATAAATCATGAACTGAAAATGCAATACCAAAATCTGAATCTTGACATAAGCGAAAGCAAGCGCATCCCTATGGCCCGCCACGATCACTTCTGGTCACTCGCCAGCTTGCCCTTGTTCTTACCTCTACCTCTGCCTGAAAAAATGGAAATGGAAAGAGTGAGCATAAAAATACTCAGTAAGGGACCCACTACTAGTCCCACTGATGCCTGTTAACTTCCTATTAAATTCCTGAAAAGTGGTACCCCTGAACTGGCACGTCCCCAAACACGTGCAATCTGTGCCCCCGTAAGAACAAGCTGATCTTTGGTGATTCCCAAGGGAACACCTAAGACGATCGAGCTGTGAGTGGTCCCGTCGGATGACTCACGTCATGTCTATGTCAATGTCAATGTCAGACTGGTAATCCTGTTAGACTACGCAGTCATAAGTGTGAGCGACCCCATCGGGTCTCTTCATCGTGTCTGTGTCGTAATAGTGGTGATCCCAAAGGACACCCATGTGGGTACGACTCTAATAAGAAGCTAACATACACCCTACCCATAGCATGTACACAACATCTCAACAATCACATCATAACTTCTCATAATATGTCATAATTACGTCAAATCATGCTATAACATATCAAACCGTAACATATTATATCACGTCATTCTCAACCACAAAAACTATGTCATTAGGGCAAAGGCGATAGCGTCGACGTACTAACCACGCTAACCATAGAGTCAACCGATAAGCATAATTTCAATATCAGTCTCTCTCTCTCAATAACCTCGAGTTATATACTTAGCGATCAATCGTGCGTGACCATATATTCATACATGCGGTCTCTGTAATGTAATTTAGAGGTCTAGTAGGAGAATCTCTTACTTGGAGATTTACCCAACGATTCCTAACCACAAAGTCACGCTTTCGCAGTAGCGAAGTCCTACTGGTTAGAAACACCAATTTTCATAACTTAATCACCGAACGACCAAAGACTCCAGACATTCAGTTGAAGTAACTTACCCTAGGTCGAGGTTGCAACGCTTGAGCCCTTAACTGAAGAAATTCCACGCTCCAAAAATCAGTTGGTCCTAGATGTTCCTTAAGAGAAATAATTTAATTTAACCCCAAAATTAAATTATTCGATATCCAACAATTTCAAATCTTAGTTGGGTATTCTAAAACCCAATTAAACTTACCAAACTAGATGAAAAGGACCGAAAGCAGGCTGACGGCTCAAAGACAGGTGAAACGGCTAGGTGGCTCGGCTAGAAAGCAGAAGGCGGCTCGGACAGGCGGCTCCCGCGGGTGCAGAACAGCTCGGGCAGGTACGGCGTGAGTGTGGCTCAGCTACGGCGTATGCGCAGGCGCGGCTCAACGCAGGTCGTGTGGGCGAGGCTTAGGTCACGGGGTAGAGACGCGGGACGGCCAGCTTCACACGGTGAAGAGACGTAGGTGCGCGGGTCGGTTTTTGGGTTCGAGCAACGACTGAGATGGTGGGGTTCGGTCTTCCGACGACGCGGCGCTGACCAGGTGGCGACGAATGGTCGACGACGAAACGGGGCCGCATTTGGTGGACTGGTGCAGACGACGACGGATCGGGGCAGACTGCAGAAGAAGTGACGCGGGCGTACAGGTCAGGCTCTCGACTTTGATGGACAGTCGCGGTCCACTTCTGGCGGCGATTGTACGAACACAGCGACGAGGTCTGGCGGCTAGGGCTGTGCGATCGACTGACGGCGGCGGCGGCAGATCTGACAGCTATGGTTTTTTTTTCTTTTCTTTCTTTTTTTTCTCTTTCTTTCATTTCTCAATGAAGGGGATAGTGGTTTGCACGGGTCCCAGTAGTCTTTTTAAAGAGTAAAATAATAATAATATACTTATTATTATTATTCTTCTTTTCTCTTTTCCTAATTTAATCAATTAAATCCACTTAATCTCTTTCTTATTTAAACCCAATAATCTCCATTAAAAAATAAAAATCAACCAATCACCTCAATCTTTTTCGCAAATAAATATCACCATTAGATATTTTCTTGATGTCTAATAAAATCAAATGTTCATAAATCACTTAATTCAAAACATCCAAAATTAAAATAACTACACTTAAGAAAATAACTTAAATTCCAAATCTTGGGGCGTTACATTTTCCAAACAGTGTCATATTGCATTCTCCCCCTTTTGATAGCAATTGAGATTGGCATAAAGATGCCTTTATTCAAATACAAACCATGGCCAGTGAAGAGTTTGAGGGAGACATTACAACATGGAAAGTCTTTGGAATATGGAATATAATTTTCCTAAAATTTGTACAGAGTGTCTTGTATCTAGTGTAGATAAGAATTGCATTAATTAGGACAATATAAAACTACTCATGTAAGCTATTTGATGTAAATCTAATAAACTAACATCCTAAGCTGTTTGATGAGTCTTGAACATACTGGGAGCATTGTTCGAGATATAGCTTAAACGGTCAATAGTATAGGGATAAGGCCAGGTACATTATTTTGGTAACACTATGGATACAACTCATATTTCATTGATACTGATTCAATGCATTGGTGTAGGTGACACGCGAGTGAGGGTATCCTATGCAATGAGTTTTCATAAGACTGAACCACAAAATAATAACCACTAGATGTAACTCCATTAACTAGTTAGGTTCTATTTCATTAGGATGACCTAGGTAATTTCATCTTAATCCTGAGTGTATTAGGAACTCCTGTTCGTAAGGGATTATTCTTTGATTTGTACAGGTGAGAGTGGCCAGTTTGTTGACATAATATGCTTATCATTTGACGGACAAGACCAAGTGAGAAGCTGGGAACATAATGACACCAAGATGGAATTCACTTCTTGCCAATTTTAGGGTATATATATAAGTGTTCCCTTAAATGGGGTCCTCAGAACTTGAACAAAGGGTCCTACCGTCTCTATGGTACAAGAGAAGTTTCTATTTATGGATCATAAACAAGTTTTTCATTATAGGAGCATTGATATTTAAGGACTAGAAGTAACCTAGAGGTAAAACGATAATTTGACTTAGTTGGCGTTATCGACACTTGTGAAGGACTAACTTATTGTTATTGGTCTATATCCATGGACATCGAAATATATCTACAGTGAGAAAAGTTCAGTTGTGAGTCTTTAGTGGAGTGTACTCACAGTTAACGAATATTAATTATTGTGGTTAATGAGTTTAGCCAATTAATCTCATATCGTTGTAGCTTTCGATATGCAGATCCATTAAATCCATTTCCTAGCTCGTAATGTAACGTCCCAAAATTTAGAATTTAATTTTATTATCTTAAGTGCAATTATTGGAACTTTAGACGTAATTGAGAAAACATGATTAATGAAATTTTGGTGGTGAAATTAATTAAGTTTGGGGATAAAATAATTTCTTTAATTGGATAAATAAATTTGGTAAGGTCATTTGTTGAAGACAAGAGAAGTGAGCTGAGGGGAGAGAAAAATTGAATTATTTTGGTTTAAGATAATGTGATACTTTGTTTGGAAAAAAAAATATATATGATAATAAAGGGATTTGGTGGGATTTAGTGAAGAAAGAGAAAATTGGTTTTGGGTGGTTTAAATTAAGGAAAAGGAAAAGGGAATTTAATATTAGGTTATTTTTTTGTATAAACGAGCCTTAGAACCCGTGCATCAAAACCATCACCTTCTTCTTTGAGAAAAAAAAAGAGAGAGAAAACTCTAATTGGAAACCCTAGCCGCCGCCGGACCCGTCGCCGCCGTGACCACTCCAAGCCTCCACAAGCAGCCGCCACTCGCCGCGCCTCCATCGAACAGTCGTCCGCGACCTGAACGAAGCGTTCGTCGACCCGCGCCTCTCCAGCCACCATTCTTCACGGATCGAAAACCCGATCTACGCCGCCGATCGCTCCCAAGCGAAGCGCCTGTCAGACCCACATTGCCTGCACCTGCAAGCCGTCGTCGAGCGGCCACGTGTCGTGCCCGTCGTCGCCCGAGTCGGAAACACGACCCGCGTGCCCCTCCGCGTGAATCCGACCCGACCCGCATCTCCTCTTCTACAACCCGAGTCGCACCCGTACCTGTCTGTACCATAGTCGAGCCGCCCTGCACACGCGTGAGCCGATCTCTGCTTCCTAGCCGAGCCGATCTCTGCTTCTTAGTCGAGCCGATTCGCCTGTTTTGGGCTGCCAAGCCTATTGGTAATTCTTTCCACCTATTTTTGGTAAGGTTGTTGGATTTTTGGCATTCCCAGCAAAGACTTGATTTTGAACCTAAATAAGTTAATTTGGATTAAATTAAATTATTTCTCTTAAGGAACATCTTGGACCAATTGATTTTTGGAGCGTTGGATTTCTTTAGTAAGGGCTCAAGTGTTGCAACCTCGACCTAGGGTAAGTCATCTTAACTGAATTTTTGGGTCTTTGGTCGTTTGGTGAATTAATTATGAAAATTGGCATTATTAAACATTTAGGACCTCGCTGCTTGGAAAGCGTGACTTTAGAACTCGTTGAGCAAATTCATAGGTAAGAGATTCTACTACTAGCTCTACGAGTAGAATTAAGAGATCGCATACATTCTTGGTTATGCACATTGATGACTAGACTGCATAGCGACATGTGATTTGATGAGGATATGATATGGTATAATGATGCGATTTGATGTGATGATATGATATTATGTTTTGATGTGAGGATGTGACATGATGACGTGATGATGCTATGTTATGTGTATGCTATGGTTAGGGTGCATGTTAGCTTAGCCTATTGGAGTCGTACCTGTATAGATGTCCTTCGGGATCACCACCTATTTAGGGCTGCGTAGTCCGACGGGACCGCCAGTCTGGTATGGATATAGATATGATTCGAGTTATTCGATGGGATCCTCGCAGCCCGATTGTCTTAGTGTTTTCTCTGGGTACGCTATAGACCAATTTGTTCTAGGTGTTCCCTTGGGTCAGTGAAGAGCAGATTTTGTTCCTATGGGAGCACATGTTGCACGTGTTTGGGAACGTGCCAGTTATTGGGTACCATTTTCAGGATTCTAATAGAAAGTTAACAGGCACCTAGCGGGACTAGTAGTGGGTCCCTTACTGAGTATTTTTATACTCACTCTTTCCATTTCATGTTTCAGGCAGAGGCAGAGGTAGGGGCAAGGGCAAGTTGGCGAGCGACCAGAAGTGACCATGGCGAGCCATAGGGATCTCTTGCTTCCGCTTTATGTCCGAGTTTAGACCTTGAGTGTTTGTCTTTTTATTTCTCTTTATTTGTTATTTCATTTCTTTAAAATTAGATAGGGCCCGAGTTAGGATTTTAATATTTGTTTACATATCGCATATTACTTTTGATTAGGTTTTTAAATAATAAATTTTTGAGGTTTCGTTTCGTTTTATCCAAACTTTACAAACTTTATTTGTCTTTTGAAATTTTAACAGCTTCAACTTAGTATAAGGAATTGGGTGGTTACAGTTGGTATCAGAGCCTATGTTTTAGGTTATGTAGACTGACTTACGATGTGAGTCTTTGCTTTGTTTTGTTTTGTTTTGTTTTATTTTACCCCTATGGCTATGCGGTCCTTCGCCACTCGCCAGGTATGTTTTAAGACCTTGCTAAATGTTATAGTTACAATCTTGCCCGAATGAAATAAGTGTAGTTGGTATAACTGTAGTTAGTATAAGTGTTGTGGTTGTTTGTGAAAACGTTTCTTCTGGTGAAACTTCAGGAAAAGATGCCGCCACGTAGAGGTTCACGTCGAGGGGGTGGTAGGGGAGACAGAGGAGCTGGACGTATCCAGCCAGAGGAGCAACCTGTTGTGCAGGCAGCCAACCCTAACGCACCGGTCACCCAGGCGGACTTCGCCGCGATGAAGCAGCGTTATCAGGAGATGCTACAGGCTACTCTAGCCCCTTTTCTCGCTGCCCAGCAGACCTAGGCCGCCCCTGTTCAGGCCCAGACTGTTACTCTTCCAGTTCCTGTAGGAGCTCAGCTCGAGCCGGTTCAACTGTCAGCTGAGGCCAAACATTTGAGAGACTTTAGGAAGTACAATCCTAAAACGTTTGACAGTACCATGGACAACCCCACCAAGGCCCAGATGTGGCTAACCTCTATAGAGAAGATCTTCAGGTACATGAAGTGCCCTGAGGACCAGAAGGTCCAGTGCGCAGTTTTCTTCCTGAAGGACAGAGACACCGTGTGGTGGGAGACTGCTGAGAGGATGTTGGGCGGAGATGTCAGCAAAATAACCTGGGAGCATTTCAAGGAGAGCTTTTATGCTAAGTTCTTCTCTGCCAACGTAAAGTACGCGAAGCAGCAAGAGTTCCTGAACTTGGAACAAGGCGACATGACTGTGGAGCAGTACAATACTGAGTTTGACATGCTGTCCCGTTTTACCCCTAATGTAGTGAAGGATGAGGAGGCCAGGACCGAGAAGTTTGTCAGAGGTCTCTGACTAGACCTCCAGGGTACTGTTCGAGCCCTCAAACCAACCATTCATGCTGATGCTTTACGTCTGGCACTAGATTTGAGCCTGCATGAGAGAGCTGATTCATCTAAGGCTACCGACAAAGGGTCAGCCCTTGGACAGAAGAGGAAGGTGGAGCTACAGTCTGACTTGACACCGCAGCAAAATCTGAGGTCAGGAGGTGTCTTCCAGCGGCACCGTCGCGAGCTTGCAGCAGCCGGGAGAACCCTGAGAGAGCTACCCTTTTGTCCTAGCTGTGGGAGAGTGCATGGAGGTCGTTGCTTGGCTGGGAGTGGAGTTTGCTTCAGGTGCAGGCAACCAGAACATACCGCTACGCTTGTACTGGGAAGCCCATGGAGACTACCCTACATTAGCCTCCCACTTCCCAGCAGGGAAGAGTTTTTGCCACTACCCGTCAGGAGGCCGAGCGAGCTGGTACAGTGGTGACAGGTACGCTCCCAATCTTTGGACACTATGCTTTTGTGCTGTTTGATTCTGGGTCATCCCATTCGTTCATATCCTCTGTGTTCGTTCAGCATGTCGGTTTAGAAGTAGAACCATTGAGTGGTGTTTTATCTGTTTCTACTCCATCTGGGGAGGTTCTGTTGTCCAAAGAAAAGATAAAGGCATGTCAGATAGAGATAGCAAACCAGATGTTAGATGTGACCTTACTAGTGTTAGACATGCAGGATTTTGACGTAATCGTAGGCATGTATTGGTTGTCTGCTAACCATGCAAGTATAGACTGTTTCGGTAAGGAAGTCGTTTTTAACCCTCCCTCTGGGCCTAGTTTCAAATTTAGGGGGACAGGAATTGTACGTATACCCAAGGTCATCTCAGCCATGAAGGCTAGTAAACTACTCAACCGGGGTACTTAGGGCATCTTGGCAAGCGTAGTAGATACCAGAGAACCAGAAGTTTCCTTATCCTCCGAACCAGTGGTAAGGGAGTACCCCGATGTTTTTCCCGACGAGCTTCTAAGACTTTCGCCTTCCAGGGAGATAGACTTCGTCATCGAGTTAGAGCCAGGCACTGCTCCTATCTCGAGGGCCCCTTACATAATGGCTCCAGCTGAGCTAAAGGAGCTGAAGGTATAGCTGCTGGAGTTGCTGGACAAGGGTTTCATTCGACCCAGTGTGTCACCTTGGGGAGCACCAGTGTTGTTTGTGAAGAAGAAGGATGGGTCAATGCGCCTTTGCATTGACTACAGAGAGCTGAACAATAATACAATCAAGAACCGTTACCCCTTGCCCAGGATTGATAATTTGTTCGATTAGTTGCAATGAGCCTCCGTCTTTTTTAAGATCTATCTGTGACCAGGCTATCACCAGTTGAGGATCAAGGATAGTGATATTCCTAAGACCGCTTTCCATTCCAGATACGGGCACTACGAGTTCATCGTGATGTCGTTTAGTTTGACTAATGCTCCTGCGATATTCATGGACTTGATGAACATGGTGTTTAAGGATTTCTTAGACACGTTCGTCATAGTTTTCATTGACTACATTTTGATTTACTCCAAGACTGAGGCCGAGCATGAGGAACATTTGTACCGGGTCTTGGAGTCTCTTCGAGCCAATAAGTTGTACGCCAAGTTCTCCAAATGTGAGTTCTGGCTGAAGAAGGTGACTTTCCTTGGCCACGTGGTTTCCAGTGAGGGAGTTTCTGTGGACCCAGCAACGATCGAAGCGGTTACCAGTTGGCCTCGACTGTCTACAGTTAGCGAGATTCGTTGTTTCCTGGGTTTGGCAGGTTACTACAGGAGGTTCGTGGAAGACTTCTCTCGTATAGCCAGTCCCTTAACTCAGTTGACCAGGAAGGGGACTCCTTTTGTTTGGAGCCCAGCTTGCGAGGGTAACTTCCATGATCTTAAGCAGAAGCTTGTGTCTGCACCAGTCCTGACAGTGCCGGATGGATCGGGAGCTTTGTGATCTACAGTGATGCTTCTAAGAAAGGACTGGGTTGTGTGCTGATGCAGCAGAGCAGGGTAGTTGCTTATGCTTCCCGTCAGTTGAAGAGTCACGAGCAGAACTACCCTACCCATGACCTAGAGTTGGCAGCAGTGGTTTTTGCACTGAAGATATGGAGACATTACCTGTACGGTGAGAAGATACAAATTTTCACTGATCATAAGAGCCTAAAGTACTTCTTCACCTAGAAGGAGCTGAACATGAGACAGAGAAGATGGCTTGAGTTGGTGAAGGAGGATAATTGCAAGATTCTGTACCACCCAGGTAAGGCAAATGTAGTAGATGATGCGTTGAGCAGGAAGGTTGCACATTCAGCAGCGCTTATCACGAAGCAGGCCCCCTTACTCAAAGATTTTGAGAGAGCCGAGATTACACTCTCAGTAGGGGAGGTTACCTCACAGTTGGCTCAGTTGTCAGTGCAGCCGACCTTAAGACAGAGGATTATTGTCGCTCAGCTAAAGGATCCCTATCTGGTCGAGAAGCGTCGTTTGGTAGAGATAGAGCAAGGTGAGGATTTCTCTATATCCTCTGACGACGGCCTTACATTTGAGGGACGTTTGTGCATGTCAGGAGACAGTGCAGTCAAGACAGAGCTTTTGTCTGAGGCTCACAGTTCTCCATTTACTATGTACCCTGGAAGTACGAAGATGTACCAAGACTTGAGGTGTGTCTATTGGTGGAGGAACATGAAGAGAGAAGTGGCAGATTTTGTCAGTAGATGCTTGGTATGCCAGCAGGTGAAGGCACCTAGACAGAGGCCAGCAGGGTTGTTGCAACCCTTGAGTGTTCCAAGATGAAAATAGGAGAGTGTGTCGATGGACTTCATTACAGAACTGCCCAGGACTTTAAAGGGTTATACAGTGATCTGGGTTGTTGTTGACAGACTCACGAAGTCAGCCCACTTTGTTCCAGGGAAATCCACTTACATTGCCAGTAAGTGGGGACAGTTATATATGACCGAGATAGTGAGACTGCATGGAGTGCCTGTATCTATCGTTTCTGACAGAGATGCTCGTTTCACATCGAAGTTCTGAAAAGGACTTCAGCTTGCATTGGGCACAAGGTTAGACTTCAGCACAGCTTTTCATCCTCAGACTGATCGTCAAACAGAGAGGTTGAACCAGATTTTGGAGGACATGCTGCGAGCCTATGTGCTAGAGTTTTTGGGGAGTTGGGACTCCCATTTTCATTTGATGGAGTTCGCCTATAACAACAGTTATCAGGCCACCATTGGTATGACGTCGTTTAAAGCTCTGTATGGTAGGTGTTGCAGGTCTCCTGTCTGTTAGGGGGAGATAGGCGAACGACGACTGCTAGGTCCCGAATTAGTGCAGACCACCAATGCAGCCATACAGAAGATTAGAGCTCGTATGTTGACAGCACAAAGCAGACAGAAGAGTTATGCTGATGTTCGGTGTAAGGATCTCGAGTTTGACGTGGAAGACATGGTTTTTCTGAAGGTGGCATCGATGAAGGTTGTTCTGAGGTTCGAGAAGAAGGGGAAGCTAAGTCCACGTTTTGTAAGGCCATTTGAGGTACTAGAGCGGATTGGCCCTGTAACTTATCTCTTGGCGTTGCCCCCATCTCTTTCTGCAGTGCATGATGTATTCCATGTCTCCATGCTGAGGAAGTATGTCGGAGATCCGATGCATGTAGTGGACTTCGAGCCATTGCAACTTAGTGAGAACTTGAGCTACGAGGAGTAACCTATTGAGATTTTAGCAAGGGAGGTCAAGAGGCTCCGTAATCGAGGAATTGCACTGGTCAAGGTTCTTTGACGAAACCACGGAGTTGAAGAGGCCACATGGAAGAGCGAAAAGGACATGAGAGCCCAGTACCTCGAGCTGTTCGAGAATTAGAACTTTCGAGGATGAAAGTTTTTCAAAGGAGGGAAGATTGTAACGCCCCAAAATTTAGAATTTAATTTTATTATCTTAAGTACAATTATTGGAACTTTGGACGTAATTAAGGAAACATGATTAATGAAATTTTGGTGGTGAAATTAATTAAGTTTGAGGATAAAATAATTTCTTTAATTGGATAATTAAATTTGGTAAGGTCATTTGTTGAAGACAAGAAAAGTGAGTTGATGGGAGAGAAAAATTGAATTATTTTGGTTTAAGATAATGTGATACTTTGTTAGGAAAATATATATATAGATAATAAAGGGATTTAGTGGGATTTAGTGAACAAAGAGAAAATTGGTTTTGGGTGGTTTGAATTAAGGAAAAGGAAAAGGGAATTTAATATTGGGTTATATTTTTGTATAAACGAGCCTTAGAACCTGCACAAAAATCATCACCTTCTTCTTTGAGAAAAAAACAGAAAGAGAAAACCCTAATTGGAAACCCTAGCCGCCGCCAAACCCGTCGCCGCCGTGACCACTCTGAGCCTCCACAAGCAGTCGTCACTCGTCGCGCCTCCGTCGAACAGTCGTCCGCGACCCAGACAAAGCGTTCGTCAACCCGCACCCGCACCTGTGTGCGCCGTAGTCGAGCCACCCTGCACACGCCCGAGTCGATCTCTGCTTCCTAGCCGAGCCAATCTCTGCTTCCTAGTCGAGCCAATTTCTGCTTTCAAGCCGAGCCGATTCGCCTGTTTTGAGCCGCCAACCCTATTGTTTGTTCTTTCCATCTATTTTTGGTAAGGTTGTTGGATTTTTGGCATTCCCAGCAAAGACTTGATTTTGAACCTAAATAAGTTAATTTGGATTAAATTAAATTATTTCTCTTAAGGAACATCTTGGACCAATTGGTTTTTGGAGCATTGGATTTCTTTAGTAAAGGCTCAAGCGTTGCAACCTCGACCTAGGGTAAGTCATCTCAACTGAATTTTTGGGTCTTTGGTCATTTGGTGAATTAATTATAAAAATTGGCGTTATTAAACATTTAGGACCTCACTGCTTGGAAAGCGTGACTTTAGAACTCGTTGAACAAATTCCTAGGTAAGAGATTCTACTACTAGCTCTACGCATAGAATTAAGAGATGGCATACATTCTTGGTTATGCACATTGATGACTAGACTGCATAGCGACATATGATTTGATGAGGATATGATATGATATACTGATGTGATTTGATGTGATGATATGACATGATGTTGTGTTATGATATGATATTATGTTTTGATGTGAGGATGTGACATGATGACGTGATGATGCTATGTTATGTGTATGCTATGGTTAGGGTGCATGTTAGCTTAGCCTATTAGAGTCGTACCTGCATGGGTGTCCTTCGGGATCACCACCTATTTAGGACTGCGCAGTCCGATGGGACCGCCAGTCTGGCATGGATATAGATATGATTCGAGTGATTCGACGGGATCCTCGCAGTCCGATTGTCTTAGTGATTCCTCCGGGTACGCTACAAACCAGTTTGCCCTAGGTGTTCTCTTGGGTCACCGAAGACCATATTTTGTTCCTACGGGAGCACATGTTGCACGTGTTCGGGAACGTGCCAGTTATTGGGTACCATTTTCAGGACTTTAACAGGAAGTTAATAGGCACCTAGCGGGACTAGTAGTGGGTCCCTTACTGAGTATTTTTATACTCACTCTTTCCATTTTATGTTTCAGGCAGGGGCAGAGGTTGGGGCAAGGGCAAGCTGGCGAGCGACCAGAAGTGACCATGGCGAGCCATAGGGATCTCTTGCTTCCGCTTTATGTCCGAGTTTAGAACTTGAGTGTTTGTCTTTTTATTTCTCTTTTTTGTTATTTCATTTCTTTAAAATTAGATAGGGCCCGAGTTAGGATTTTAATACTTGTTTACATATCGCATATTACTTTTGATTAGGCTTTTAAATAATAAACTTTTGAGGTTTCGTTTCGTTTTATCCAAACTTTACAAACTTTATTTTTCTTTTTAAATATTAACGGCTTCGACTTAGTACAAGGAGTTGGGTCGTTACACGTAAAGGGTAATGAGGTTATCCTTTATATTTAACTAAGAGATCATTTACATGTATTAAGAAGAATGTTTAGACTTTACTAAATGATTGTGTGATTTGCATCGCATGATCGTTTAGGCTTGATAATTGTACATTCAAATATAGTTTAGGAAATCGGTTTGACTTAAGTACGTGGTGGTCTATGATGTCTTACATGATCATTTAGATTAATTGAAAAATACTTGATCGTTTAGACATTAGTGTGGTATATATAAAAAATTTCGTAAAGCTATATGCACGATCTTTTACATTTCTCTACACGAATGTTTTTATATTTTTATACAATTGTTTTCTGATATCTATCTAAACGAATACAAACATTCAGTCAAAAGTTGATTAAAATTAAAAAGTAAAAACTGTACATGTACATCAACCGAAACAAACATTTTATTTACCATAAGAATTTATTTGCCTAAAATTCTACTACATATTGTTGTCTAAACAGTTTCATGTTATCCATAATTAGACAATTATGGTTTGCATTTGTTATAAGGCATTCAATAAATTTGGCACAAAATATCCCGGAATCTAATGAAGCATCTTTTTGTAATGTGGTATTCGATTTTACCACTGGTCATGGGCCATACCTGAAACGTTTACTTTGCTTATGTATTCCAATAGCAATTGCCAGTGAGGGGATGCATCGTGCAGGTATTGCCATCATATTTTGGTATTGAGTCAAACACATAGATCTTGCATTTCTTCATGTCAGTTGCAATAGTCATCCAGTGTTCTTTTATGTTGATGCAGCCAATCATGTAGTTGAAATCTGCCCACCCTACTTTATCATGTATTGCACCAATAGCAGAAGTAAAATAGTAATCTAAATCACTTTTTGACCTTAGTGCTAAGTGTGATGTTGTGTCTATCTATCTAACCTCCTCATTGTCTACTGTCAGCAAATGTTTATCAAAAAGTCGTTGGCTAATTATGGGTTCTTTGTTGATGCCAATCTTGAAGAACAAATAAAAGAAATTTAGTCAAAATATAATTATGCAATTTAGCTTCTATAAAAAAAATTTAAAGAATAATAACTTACTATAAATGATGAATCTATTATTGTAAAACTATATTTGCAACGATGCTTGATATGTAACATCTTATTCTGCACATGGTATAATAACAAATCCATGGTCTACAAAAAAATCAAACGATTGTTTAGTAATACAAGGGATAGTTTATCAAAATTCAAGCCATTGTTTAGCAAATACAAGTGATCGTTTACAACGTTCTTTTCTAAACTAAGCGATCATGTACAACATTTTTTGTTTGCTTATCCAATCAAATGATCGTTTAGTTAAATAAAGAATATTTTACTCAATCGTGTAGTTTTATATATAAAATGAAATTTGGAAAGTGTACTTACCTCTCCTAGTATCCATGTGTTTTCTTCAAACTTTTTGAAAAATTCCTTCTTTCTGAATGTATACACTACTATCCTCTCTTCATTAGTTGTTTTTCTAGATCTCTTCCAAGATAAGTATGTCTTCCACAATTTTGGATCCACTGGCCACACGGGATCATAACTATCTACGTCTTACAATTTGACATCTGGGACAGGTATTGTAGGTTTTAATATGACCTCAATAGATCTTGTGGATGGATTAACTTGTTGATTAGGCACTTTTTTTATTTTCTATTTTACATAGCTTCCTTCTTTTTATTGGTTTTTTGTTGTTCCTTCATTTCCTATAATGCACGATAATAATTGATGTGAAGTACTAGTTCATTTTCAACCTAAGTAACGACTTCATCATTTTTTTGAATCACAACCTGTTGTTTTGGTCTTTTCTGTAATGTATGATATTAGACAAGAAACAAACTCTTAATTTAAAGGACTACACAATTTTTGTCTATACATACCACTTGAGATTCTATTTTTTCAGCCAAATTAGATGGTTGCACATTGTCAATTGTTAAACTTTGTTCTTCAGTTACTAGTTCATTTTCTTTTTATATCTCAACCAAAGTAACTGCTTGATCATTTTTTTGTATTTTCTACAATGCATAACATTAGATATGAAACAAACTGTTAATTCAAAGGACTACACAGTTGTTATGTATACATACCAATTGAGATTCTATTTTTTCAACCAAATTAGATGACTGCACATCATCAATTTTTAATCATTTTTTGTTGTATTTCCTACAATGCATAATATTAGATAACAAACAAACTGTTAATTTAAAGAACTACACAGTTGTTGTGTATACATACCAGTTGACATTCTCCATTTACATTTGAAATTGATGGTGGCACTTCGTGAGTTTTTAAAATTTGTTCTGTTAGAGCTAATACAAGATGTTTGAGAGTACTTGATGGTAATATCTCACAAAGTGAAAGTGGTGGGCTCATAAGTGTAGGAGTAGTAATCATTTATGGTAGGTCTTTTTCTTTCTGACTTTGAGCATTTATATTATATGATATATTGCTTATAGTTAATAGCAAGTCTATATCCCTGCCATCTATGCTAATATCACTACCTGATTCCTCTTGATTTTCAAGTGATGTTGTTTTTTGTTCCCTAAAAAAATGAGAAAAAAAAAAGAATGAGAAAAATAAAAAATACAATTGTTACTTATTTAGAATGTCAGCAATTTTCAACAATATAAAGCAGTAAATAATGAATGAAACGTTAACCTTTGAGTTTCAACGGTAAGTTCTTGAGTATGTTGTTCTTCAACATATGGTTGCTCAGTGCTGATCATATCTTCTTTATTCTGATGATCATTATTTTTTCCCATATTGTCATGATTAAAATCATTATGAAGATCATCTTAGAACTGATTAGTATCATCATTCCCTTGATTTTGATTCTGATTCTAATAATAAATAAAACTAAAAAATAAAGTTAAAAAATCGATTGCTAAATGATCGTGTATACAAAAGTAAACGATCATGTATCATATTTAAACGATCATGTAGATGTGATAAGCGATCGTTGAAGTGTGATAGGCAATCGGATATTTTAGTTAAACGATAGTTATTTAAACAACTGATAAACGAAATACTTTCTAAAACCAAATTTTACTTAGACCAATATCTCCAGCATGTGTTTCATTTTAGACATCTCCAATGACTGCTTTCTAATTACGTCATCCATCCTACAGACTATAGAACTTAATGTGAATAAATCCTTACGAACTTTGTTGATGTCATTTTTTAGTTTTTTTGTAGGATTTCGAATGTCCTCGTTTTGTTTTGTCATTGGATCTGGAACGTTTCTTGCTGGTTATTGGATTTGTTTTAGGTTGGTCTATCACTTTTTGTCTTTCTTTTCTTTGTGGTAACGGTTGCACAGCAGAATTAAGCCCACCAACATTTTCATTGTATTGAAGCAGTGGAGATGAGGTTGATTGCAAGTTCTTCAAGTCATTGTGATCCAATGATTGATTGTTCATAGTATCAGCAGTAGTATTGGTATCACTGCTGTTAATATCTGGCATGTATTCATCGTCCTAAATTTTCATGTTATCATTCCCTCGAATTCAACTCTCCATGAAAGCTTTCTCTTGGGTCGATAGCTTCAGTTTAGGTTGAACAACAGTCTGCAATATTATAATCAAAGAATTTTTAATACGTTGTATATCAAACTAAGCTAGTACACAATCATCTATAAAATGATATGATACTCGATACGGTATTCAATGTAAACGATATTACATTAAGCTAAGTGATCATCTATAAAATGATATAAGATCGATCACGTTTCAAATGTAAACGATTATGCAATTTTTTTAAATGATCGTTGACAACTTTTACTTACATTTTTGTTGTCAAATATGTTCTTCTGCAACATTTTGTATGATGGAGCTTGTGTACAATTCCATCTTGATATTCTAGGGATTGATCTCTTACTGTTTTTTGTGGCCAGGTGCTCACTCGCATTTGGGAGTGTTTCATAAGCCCACACCTAAAACAGTCAAACAAATATGTTAATCTTTTATATTTAGTTTGTATTTAACTAAAGTATATAAACGAATAAAAATCACCTGAAAAGAAAATACGTAACCTTTAATGTTGTAGTATGCCACTGCTTTCGAACTTCTTGCCTTCTTTAACTCGTATGCTTCTTTTTTCACTTGTAGAATTGTTTCCAAGTTGTTGAACAAATGAGTGTAGAAGAAAGTTGACCAATAAAAGTTCTTAAAAATATTTTCATCATCTACTCTTCCTAAAACATCCATATCAAACTTTGTTTTCTTATCCTTCCCGACCATCACAGTTTCAATAAAAAGCGCTAAGGCAACCTTCATAGCATCATCATCATTCATAAAGTCAAATTTTTTGAAAAGTTCCTCAACTTCCAAGCACGTTATTATCTTCTCGTTTTGTGATCCAAATAAGAGGCTTTGTAGGTGCTTCTTGTCATAATTTTTATCCAATGTTACATTGGTTGGTCACAAATCGGTTATGATGTTGAATTCGTTTTGGGTAAAACAGACATTTTTCTCCAAAACAAAAAAACAGATTCCCTTTGCGTTGGCTTCTTTAGGTATCTGCCTCAACAAGAAATGATGGATCAACTGGCCATCAAAAACCATGTTGACATTTAATAATGGACCAAAATTATTTTATGGAACATCTGCAGTTGTTCCTTGGTTAATTTATCCTTAATTAGATTGTCAATCTTGTGCACTTGGCATGAGAAATGGCAGGAAATTATTTTTCACCAGGTGCAACCATCCAAAAAATAATGATCATAATATATTTTCGTTATGTACACGATTGTTTATAAAACACTAAACTTTAAATTCTAAAATTAATAAGTAAGCATTAAACATCATTTAGTTTAAATATTGTATCGTTCAATCCAATATACATGATTCTCTAATCTAGGTTAAAGTATCGTCTACTTGACGTAACAGATCGTTTAATCCAAACAAAAAGACATTCGTAATACAATTAATCGACAAGTAATGATAAATTGAAACGTTTAAAAATCTTGAGAGTAAAAGTTTAACTAAAGAATTTAACAATAGAACAATCATGTTCAAGACAGAAGAGGAAACATTTGAAATATAAAGAAGATGAAACGTAACATTATAGTATGACAGTAATAACATAGTTCAGCAACAAAAATTTAGAGTTATACTGAAACATACCTTTTAACTTTGAAGAGAAAAATGGACGTTTGAGAGGAAAGAAGTAAGGGCATAGGAAATCTTTCATACAAAAAGCTAAGTGATCAGTGCGTTTGTATATTGTGAAGTGATCGAAAACGAAGAAGATGGTACGTATATTACTGGTTTTTACCAAATGGGCAATATTGTAAATTCGCATGCTTTTTTAAAATGTCGAATCGCATTCCTTAACATGTCAACGCGTATTTTTAAACGATCATTTACGCTTACTATTTAATATATATATATATATATATATATAAACAATCGTGTAATTAAGTCAAAACGATCTTTTAAAAGATATAATTAATTACAAGATAAGTGTAAGATCATGCAATAATCTAGACAGTTCTGTAATTAGAACGATATTTGATTGAAATGTAAATGATCGTTTTGTTAAACATACACGATCGTGGTAGTTTATCTAAATGATCCGGTTATATGATTTACGTGATGGTAATATATGTTGTTATACATTTTACACGATGCTTCTATACAAGTTAAACGACTGTGTAGTATGGTGTAGTTATACGTTTAAACGATAGTGTTGTTTAATCTAAGCAATCGTGGTAATAAATGTAATTGACCCCGTTATACTTTTTACATAATAGTTTAGGATATAAATAGTGAAATGGAATACAAATTACTCAAGTATAAAATAAAGAAATTTTCAAAAGGTAAATTTAACGATTTGCGGCTTTACAAACACTATAAATCATCTCTAAAATATTGAAAAAAATTTAGGTCAAAGGATGGAGCGGAATCAATGTATTCTTGATTTGATATTCTTCTTTCGTTTTTCTTGTTGTTTTCTTCTTGTGTTGAGATTGGTTGTCTCCATATCATTTTTGAAACTTGTCTTTTTTTGCTTACCACCATTATTTTCCTTTTGCTTTTCTTTAATTTTTCTTTTGTTTCCTTTTGTTTCCAGTTCTTGTGCTACATGTTCTTTACTGCTATCAGTGTGAATTTCTTCTTCAATTTCCTTATTATCAACATCATCATCTTCAATCAACTTTTGTTTCCCTTTTGCTATATCTTTTTTATTTTCTTCCCCTTGTTTGTCATTATGTTTGTCATCTTGTTTTTCAATTTTTTTCTTCAACGATTACAATATTTTCCAATTGAATCTGGCTTTATTTTGTTTTGTCTTTCTGCCTCCTATTTTCAGCTTCTTCTTCTTTTTCTCCATCTTCTACTTCAATTGTCTGAAAGTAAAAAGAGAATGTGCTGTCAAAATGATTGTGCAAGAAAATGTAGACCACTTTGCATCATTTAAATATGTATACACGATTGTGTAAAATATATAAACGATTGTATAACAAAAATACACAATCATGAAACCAATTGAATAGTAAAGATATTAAAGTGTGTGTAAACTAAACGAACAATCTATGAAATATATAAATGATCCTGTAAAACATATAAATGATCGTTTAACATAAATAAACGATCGTGAAACAATTTGTATATTAAACAAATTAAAATTTGTGTCAGTTTTTAGTGTTTCTAAATTTATTATTTTGTTGTTCTCTTCTTCTTCATCATCTATCTGCAAGTACATAAAGTAAGAATATTCAGAAGACATCATGAAGAAAACTATCTATTACTATCACATCTAGACATAGATAAACTCCTATATTTGTCTATACGATATAAATTATATTTATTGTTTGGAAAAGAATTAAACCTGCGGCAATATTTGTGTTTTAGGTATTTCTAAATCTGTAGTTGCTATTGTTTCCAAACTATTTTGTATTTCCAAAACGACAGTTTCCTGTGTATTGAGAAAGAAACAACACAATTGTCTTTTATTTGAAAATTAAGCAACATTAAACAAAACAAAGGAGTACATAATGAATAAGGCACTAACCATAGAGCATTGTGTTGTTGCATACTTCATCATTTTATTAACTTCTTCATCTTCATCAAGAAGGCCAAGGCTACAATTAGGTGGTCTATTTTTCTCCACGATTTTTGTATATGCACTTTCTTTCTCATTCTATTGTTGTTGAAGTTTGGTTGATTGTGGTGGAACATTCAAGCTTCTCATAACCATTGTCCACATGCTTTTTATTTCTTTTATTCCTTGTCTTAATAATATTTGTTCTGCTTCTATTTTTTTCTTGATTTTTTCTGATTTCTCTTATTTCATTTAAGATTTTGTTTGTTTTTATGTTTTTTTCATTTTTTTTCTATTGCTCTCCCTTTTCTTTTCTATCCTGCTTCTTAATATCTTTGAAACATTTCAAAATTGTTTAAGACTCTTCTTCTGTTGAGTCTAGTAGTGTGATAGAGAATTACAAATGTTATTAGATTATTAGTGAAAAGTAACAAATATATTGATAAACAGTGATAGATTTATATCATCATCTATTCCAGATAGATATGGATAGAATCTTTCATTGTCTATCTAGATAGACATATATAAAACATGCTCTAAATTTACTTACATTCTCAGATTTAAAAATGTTGATGTTTAGAGTCTTCCAGTCACTTGTTTCCAAACATTCCCATGTCACAATTACTGGCCCTTCAATTGCAAGCTTTCTTTCAAACCCAACATCTAAATTGGAAAGTCTTGTTATTGTCTCAAAAGCCCAATAGACTAAAGCTAGGGGAAATCCTTGAAGGTATACAACATCTTTGTCACTATAAGATGCTTTTTCCAGAATTTATGTGGTTGTGTTATTTCTTGGAAATTAAAAACGCTTCTAAGATATAGAGGTTAGCTAGTTTTTCTTTCAACGAGTCTTCTTCGTTGCGTAAAGCTTTGAAAGTTCTTTCTATATCTCCTCTTGTTATAAAGTCATCATGACCGAAAATGACATTTTTTAGACCATTTTCTTTTCTTTCTCCTAGATTTAACTCTGGAAATTTGTGACCTTTTAGTCTAGTCACGAAACAAAATTCTTTTAGGCCAAATTCTGCTATATGTCATTGAAGTTGAAAGTAAGGACATTAGTTTTTTTGTATGGCATTGTTTTCTTAATAGAAAATTTAGGAATTGTGTTGGTATTTTGGCCATTTTAATGTTAAGGAATTGGCCAAAAGGACTGTTCATCAAAACTCGAGAAAGAATTCTTTGGTCTATTTTGGACTTGATATGATTCAATGTTTCTAAATTGTAGTTTACAATAATTCTAAGATTTTTTTGTTTATCTTCCATAATAATGTCATTTGGATTGTGTTTCACCTGTTGAAAGACATAATAAACAGAATGTTTCAAACAAGGGCTAGTTTTAACAAATTTAAAAATGTGGAGCGTTATTCAGAAAAAGATACACAAATATACAATGCTATATAGACAGATATTCACATTCTAGTTTGTTACCTTTATTTCTTTTTCTTTCTTAATTTTTCTTTCTTCTGTCTTTACTCTATACTTTATTGATTTGTTATATGATGCTTGTTGCTTCTTACTCACCATCTATTTGTAAAAAAAAAATAATATAAATTATTCAATGAAATATATACAATGAGTATAGAGTCAGACGTCTTTGTATGCGGTACAGATAGTGATAGATACAGATAGATCGAAATGAATATAGATTCAAACCTCTTTGTATGCGAGATAGATCGTGATAGATATATATAGATGATGAGATAGATCGAAATGAATATAGATTTAGACCTCTTTCTATGTGAGACAGATTGTGATAGATCGAGACAGTTCTGTTAAAGTAGTTACGAAAACGATTGACGAGTAAGATAATGGACGAAAAAGTAGTGAAGAATATAAAAGATTGTAAAGAAGATGAAAAGTCTGAGCAAGTTCCTTCACCTTTTTATAGCCCCTTGATTTTTTGGTATTTTTGTAATTATGAGTTATTGGAGCTAGTTTCTCTAAATGATCGTTTATACTTACATATAGGATCGTTGGAGCTACTCTACATGATCGTCTATATCTAAACTTTTTCGCCATCTTTTTCAGTTTATTACTTTATCGTTTATATATATGGTTATGTACAAGATTGTGTGTGTTGATCGTTTTTTATCGTTTATACTTTCATACTCTGATCATAAGCACATATGAGATAATCATTAAAGATAATCTACACGATCGTTTGTATCTAAAGTCTTTCGTTATTCTTTAGTGTTTATTTTTTGATCGCTTATAAATTTGTTAATTTACAAGATCATGTATCAATTATATATTATTCTATACGATGGCATCTAATAATCATTTATTAACATTAATTGGGCATGCACGGACAATTAATCGCACATAATATATTTGGTACGATCGGTTAGATTTGGCTATTGTTTGGTACACAATCATTTAGATTTGACCGATTAGATTTGGGTGGCCCAATTTAAATAAATTTTTTTTCAAGATTCTTTGGCACTCTATTATTTAAAATTTGGCTACACGATCGTTTAGATTTGATCATTGAGATTTAGGTAGTCAAATCTAAAAGATTTTTTCAAATTCTTTGGTACACGATCAATTAGATTTTGCTACACAATTGTTTAGATTTAGTTACATGATCGTTTAGATTTGGCTAAACGTTTTTTTCTTTCAAGATTCTTTGGTACACGATTGTTTAGATTTGGCTATACGACCAATTATTTTTTGTAAACGATCATTTAGATTTGGCTACCTAGATCTAAATGATTTTTTTAAGATTCTTTTGAACACGATCATTCAGATTTTGCTATCCAAATCTAATCGATTTTTTAAGATTATTTTGTACACGATCATTTAGATTTGGATATTTTTGGTACACGATCGTTTAGAGTTGGCTACCCAAATCTACATGATGTTTTTTTCAAGATCTTTTATATTTGGTACATACTCTTGAACAACCAAATAATAGTTTGGAAAAAATAAAAAAGAAAAATTGAATAAGAAGAGAAGAAAAGACGATGAAAAGAAAAAAAACCGCAGATGTGGAAGAGAAGAAAAACGATAAAAGAGAAGGATAAACCTTGAATATTTAAAAAAATGGCTAACTTTATGGGCTTTTTCATTTTGTTACATGAACCATAAATATTTTGTCTGTTTGTTATATTTATAAAATTAACCAAATAGTAATTATATAAATTTGGTTAACCTAAATCATGTTCATAAATAAATTAATAATAGTTTATTGTTGAATAACTACAATTTATAAATGAAAAGGGAAATCGGATGGAATGGCAAAATTTGGGTTCCTATTTGGAAATTTAGCAAAAAAAAAAAAAGGATTTAATATGTTTTATAGCAAATGCACTAACGTACACATTTTTCAATTTATGGTGATTTCTACTTTGTCCCTGATACTGTGGTATTTTATGATTTTTAGTTTATTTTAAATATATTGGACATCGGTGAGTCATACAAAACAAAGTGTATTTTGCAAACTTGGGTATTGTGTTAGATTATAACCGGCTCTGATATTTATTTGCTCTAGAATATTAAACCAAATCTTTCTTATATCAATGGAATGCCTATCTATAACATCTCCAATTAATTATATCCTAACTTAACCTTCAAATCTAATAAATGTTTACATATTTATTTGCTAGAACTTATCCTAATTGAACATTTATATCGAATAAATGTTTATATATTTATTTTCTAAAATTTCAAAAATATATATTTAACTAATCCGTAGTATTTATTTTACCAAGATTTAAAAAATATATGGGTTTAATAAAATTTTCGAATTATCTTATTCCTTTTTATAATTTTAAACTTGTTTTAAACTATATCTTTAATAATTTTTTATTTAATTCTTTTTCAAAAATATCAAAATAATTCAGTCAGTAAATATTGGTTGTTATTTTACTGTTTTACTGGTTTTATTAGATTGAGTTTCATTTATCTAAAATATCAAAAGAGTTTTTTTCATTCATCTAAATGTTTTGAGTGGTTTGGAAATCAACATAGTTTTTAACTAAAGTTCAAACCAGTAGCAAAATTTTTAATTTTCTCGATTTTTATAATCGAAGATTCTGTCAACTTTTTCAATTTTTTCTTGTTTGCTCTACAACAAATAAGGTTGTTTTTTTTTTAATGGTAAATGGAATGAAAGTTCACAATATCCCGATTATAGTTTTGTTAAGGGTTACATCTCTTTTGATTATTCATTCCAACAATTTGTTAATTGTATTCAAGGTAAGCTTTTTCCCTCTCCAATCTTGTTGTGTCTCATGTGACGGTTTAATGGTTTGGCTGCAATAGTTCTAATCTTATTTGAATTGTTGAAGATAGGAATGTCTCGTGGTTTATGTTGGTTTTATCAAAATTTCCTCAAAATGATTTATGCGTTGTTGTTGACTTAATGATGTGCAGCACTTTGGAAAATACGTGTATTTAAATTTTGATTTAATAGCAAAAGAACATTGTGTCCAACGATCAAAGCTGGATTTAAAAAAAATGATTTTGAAGTTTTTGAATCCTCAAAATGCGATGTATCCTTATTAAAGAATGTGCACTTATTAAAGAATGTGCACTTTTTAGGAAAAAAATTGTTTTAAAGAAAGTTTTTTATTTACTTGCTCTCAATAATAGTGTCATGCGTTACTCCAAATGTCCTTTTGTGCGACTAAGAGTAGAGGAGACTGCATAGAAATTCAACTCAAATCTCTCCGTGAGATAGCACTCAAAGCGCTCAGCAAGTGGAGTAAACACAACACCAACTCAATATGACATGAAAACTCATTTTGAAATAATGCCAAACTTCATTGATATTTGATAAAAAGGTACATTTACGACAAGTACAAGAGTTCCTCTAAATTGAAAATATACAATTCTCGAACAACATTTCACTCTCCTTGCCTAGCTCCTACATATTATTCAAATTGACAGTGGTGCTACCAAGGAGATGTGATTCATGTATGTCACGTTAGTCAACTAAGATGGCAAGTCAAAAGCTGGATGTCCTTCGCTATCTGGGAGGGGCGAATAAAACAAATCATTTCAAAGATTAGATAAAAACATCTAATGAGAGAGGGGTCTTTTACCAACACATTTATTAAGTTAATTTCTAGCATAACACGTTGCAATTCATTTCGCTAAATCGTGCGATATAAATAGTTATGCATTTCAATAATAAAACGTTGAAATCAAATCAAAACATCTCAATACGTTAAGTGATTTACATAATCTAAATCTCATAAATCAAACATTTATAAATCATGTGGAAATCCTTTTAAAGTCATTCGTAACAATATGTATCGTAGAAAAATGTATCTCGCATAATGTATTAAATAGATCATCTCGCAGAATCATTCTGTGTTTAATTACATCTTTGTACCATTTTCTCAGTTCAGCTCAAGCGTTTACCACACTCTTTTGTTGGGTTGCGGCTGTGTGCAGATATGTAACAACAATTCACCATCAATTTCTTCATGCATAACACATCTTCCAATGCCAAATCACAAAGCAAGCAAAAGGCAAACCATACCAGATCACACTACAAATATGAGGCATCCGATTCCAAATCACACTGCAAGAATAGGGCATCTTATCACAGATCACATAACAAGAATAAGGCATCTCACACCAGAACGCACTGCTAGTGTGAGACATCTCATCACATAAAGTACCAAAGATCATCTCATCACCACATTTCAGTTCATTTTCAATTCATTTCTAACTCAAATACATTTTAAAAGTTTGGAGATCATAAGAGAAATCGTAGAATTCAAGAACCTCAACAAGAGAAAATAAAACATAGTGGAAATACTTTAAATTTTAAAACATCTTTAAGAAGAAACCACTCACAATCACTTTACTTCCTCGCCTAAGATCCTTGCAGTTTCTTGTCGAATTCGAGCTTGCGATGGATCTTCAAAAATCTTTGAAACTCTTTCACTTCTTTCTTAAGCAAATACAAGGTAAAAGTAGTCAACCAATAACAAAATGTCACGTACTATTGCCACCTCCTTATCCTAAATTCAAATAGGTTGCAAGGTCAAATCAGCTCACCAACCTTCTTACATAAGCATGATGTCAGCTACTTCCAGGTGAAGGAAAATCAAATCACCTTTCATTTCAACGCATAGTTCCTTTGCGTTGCCTAGCCAGAAGGCAATAGGTAGAGTACTTTGCAAACTTTCCATTCGACAGCTTTCATTGCTTAGAGTCTCATTGCACAACCCATTCTCGTCGTGTATAGTCTTAACACGTAAAGTGTAGAACGCGATCAGGGTTTATCTTGTAGTTGGTATTTACGTGCATTGGTTCTATAAGAAAAGTGGTGTGTGGGTGGTCCGTAATTTTACAAATAACCACCAATGTGTTGTTGAGATTGTTCAAAATGCATGATCATATGCAAGCAACATCTAGGATGGTTGTTGAGTGCACGAAGTCTTTTTTTCAATTTGAATGACGAGGTTCCATTTTATCCATATGATGTTATTAGTTATATATATGAAAAGTCATCGATGCAGGGGAAAATCCTTTATAAATATTCATTTGAACTTATTAGATAGATAATCCTATAAATATTTATTAATTTTGTTACAGATTTTTCTTCCTATAAAGTAGGGAAAAATCTGTTACTATTTCTTAACCTATTTTGAATGAATATTTATTTATAAATTGTATTTCCTCTATATAATAATGTAATATCTTTCATTTCCAACAAGAATATATAATTAAAAAACTTTTAAAAAAATGACTATTTAATTTTAAATCTCCACTGCATTGTGAAAAAGATATTTGTAAAAGTATATTATTTTTTTCTTAACTGTGAGTAAGCTACGAGGATGGAGAGAATCACTAGAGATGTATGTTTTTGGATCGATGAAAGGTTGACATTGATCCTCAATAGAGATGAAGAAGGTGGAACAATTTCGGAGAGAATTTAGGGATTTGAGGGTTTTTTTTTTTAAATTTTGAAGTTGTAGCTTATGTTCTTAGGAAAAAAGTAAAAAGGTTTTGATTTGATTTTGTTTTGGGATGCGCGACTTAATTATGGTGTACTTGTGTTTGTGTTTGATTGTATTTTAGAAGGTGTGATTTTTACTAGAATATGGACATTTAAGTCCTTTTTGTAACAGTTTTTCATTCGATTTTTTCGTTTTTGCCATATTTATAAGATAAATTTTTTATATTTATCCCAAGTAAACATTTTTTTTTTTTTTTTTTGCTATTCTTCAAGTAGCCCATTTTAAAAGTATACCATTTCAAACAAATTTTGAGCCATTGTACGTTAAATTAGTACTCAATTTATGGACGTGTTATCAAACACATATCTAAAAGGAAAATTTGGTTCCCTATTATTTAGCTCATTTCCGTTATAGATGTCTAGACACACACAAAATACATGATCCAATCTGAAAATAATAATAGCATGACATGAGATCACAAATTTCACACATTCATCTACTTCACTCATACTATTTAATAAACAAAGGAAATGTGTGTGAAAACACAAATTCAAGAAAGCCCTAAGAGAATCAAGGAAGGAGAAACGAAGTAAAATTAAGAAGGGAGAAATAAAAGATGGGGATTAGGAAGAAGATTTGTTTGATTTTGGAAATGGTGGCCATGATTCTTATTATATCCACCTTCACCAAATCAGTGACCGCCATTGAAGATGATCAACTGATTCAACTCCCATCACAGTGGAAAGAAAATGAATTTGCCGAAAACTTCTTTCACAGTTACTCCCGAAAAATGTTCAAAGGTATTGGATCCGCGATGGCGATGGCAAGGTGTCCCTCAGGATCTTGCTTCTCGGATGCTGATTGTGGGCCCTGCAAATGCAAAACAGTTTCGATCTCACCCTTTATCTATACTAAATGTGCTTGAAGAATATGATATCTAGCTAACACCAGGCATTTTCCTTTCACTTAGTATCTCGGGTCCTATTTAATGTTTTCGCTTTCTTTTCTTGTTATGCTTTTCTATGTTCTTAGTTTAATAACTTTCTCCAAATAAAGAAAATATGGTTGTTTTATATAAATAACGTCACTTTTGTTCATTTCTATTATTTGTTATCAAGCTATGTATCAAGGTTTTTTATGTTGAATAATGTGAAGCACAGTCAAGTTAGTGTACTTCCTACTATTTCTTCTTTTATCGATGGTTGGAGCACAATATATATTATGATAATATATACTATAATATATGGGAAGAATACATTCTGGTTCTGAAATTTGAGTTAATTAAAAAAACAAAGAAACTGGCAATTGTGTCATTGAAAAAAGAAAACAATCACAATGACAATAAAATCGTAAGAATATTCCTGATTAATTGAATCATGAAGGGAATAGTTGAAGGGCTATGGTACCAACATGGCCATTATTGAGAATATTATTTTTGGTGAGAACATGAGTTTGAATACGTAGCCAAGGCCGGCAAGGATGGAGACGACATCGACGAAGCTGTGGGTTTCGTCGAGTATGAAGACGAACATTGTTTTGTGATCACGGTTAACTTGTATTATTATTCTTTTTATGTTGGGGTAGATTAGTCTTTTTACTTGTCCCTCGTACATACCTCATTAGTATGTAATATGATTTTGTTAACTTTAACCTAATCGTTTTCTATATTTTATATGGTATCAGACTATACGAATTGGTGGATGTTGCTTCTTCGTTGGTATTAATTTTAATGTTGATGGTTTGGTTTTTTGGATTTTTGCCCACGAGATTTCAAAGTCATTTAACAATACAAACAAATATTTATTCCACTTTCTTTGTATTGCAATATGAATATCAACGACAGTTCTCTAAAATTGTCATAATTAAAATTTTAGTAACAATAAATTAATGTTAACAATCAACAATTACAGACCACGATAAATTACGTGGTCAAGTTTACTACTATGACATGATAAATGACAGTATTTATATATATATATATATAGCTATTAACCTCACCTTTTTATTCTAGCTTTTGCTTAGCCATTTTTTTTGTTTGGATTCTTTTTTAATGGTAGCAAGCACTTTGCTTTGAATCAGGTGGACTATCCTAATCTATGGTTCTCTGCTATTAGTTTATAGCTCGACCATCCCTTCAATGTGACAACAAACAAATTTAAACACCTACCCTTTTCTAAAGGACTCTAGGTTTGTTATGGTTTGACATGAAGTTTTCTATTTCATGGTTTGACTAGACAAAAATGTTAAGACAACTTCAATTTCAAAAAAGCAACTCTAATTCTATTCGAAGTCAATTTAAGCGGGATTCTGAAACAGAATATCATAGGCACGTCATAATAAGCAATATAGGAACACAAGCAAGAAGCATATATATCCATGTAAAGTAATAAGCATGCATTCAAACATTCATTGCAACCATACCAATACAATCAAGCATTCAATAGAAAAAATTATGGTACGGTCAAGAAAGGGTATACAAGCAAAAAGCACAAATCCTCAACATATCAGCACAAATATATCCACAAACCCAAACTCAGTGTTCAAGGATTGACAGTCGTCAAGCTTTTTATGCAAGATCTAGGTAAGCTAAGAAGCTATAATGTTCATTATTGTAAAGAGAAATTTGAAAAAAAAAAATTAATTTGAGAAAATTTTGAAATCCCCACGTTGACAAAACATGCAAGCTAAGTAAGTTACTCACCCCTCACTTCATCAGAACATGCCTTGTCCTCAAAGTATTGGAAATCAAAATAAATGGAAGAGAACCGGAAAGAAAGGGGGGAACAAAAAAAATATTAATTTTAAAATTGGAATATAATTATTGGTTAGTTGCATAAACGGTAAAAAGCCTAAAACAATAGCATATATAACATAAAAAATAGTAAAAGACAAAAATACCCATGCCAAACCACTCTTTTGATCATTTCTTGTCGAATTTCTCAAATTAGAAACTATCACGCTGATAACTTCTATTAGTGATATATATCAATAATAGCTTTCAATTTGAGAAATGATCATTTCACACACTTCTCGCCTTTTCATATTGAAAACTATCATTAATAACTACAATTAGTGTGAAAAAGTTACGAGATAATCATTATAACCTTTCGTTAATTCTAAAGTAATTGGTTGTTGTAATAGCTAGAGGGACAACAGAAATAAATAACATAGAAAGCTTTGGTAACCCAGTTGATTGGCAAATATCATCTACGTCTAGGGAGTTGTGCACAACTTAAATGAGTAATATTATTAAGATTCACAGTAGTCAATATACATCAATACAGTAAGTGATAATCTACTCAAGTATATGACTATCTCTAAGTACTTAATAATTGAAGAGTTCAGGCTCCCCCTGAACTTATGAGTGAATCTTCTTGAAGATGGCTTCATGCTCTCCCTTAGTTCAAGATGATCTCTTGATCATCACTTCTTCTTTCATATTACTCATCATTAATTTCATCACAGATCAACATATTGAGACTATAGATAGTTAATCGTACTACATTCTTCTGCTCTCAGCTCGACAACACTATTTTCAACTAGCAGGACGAAAAGATTTCTTCGTCAGTCAGCCGTACACCTTCACATAGGTTCCGTAGTATATATATAAATCTTCAAGAATAATCTCAAAAAGATATTGATAAAAAATTCCTAAAATAAAAGAAGATTTATTATCTTTTTGAAATTAAATAACTCATTGAATAAAGGATAATCTCAATAATTTGTTTTTACCAAATTTCAAAGTAATGAATATCATTGATAGTTGTTATCAATTGTTATCACTGATAGTTACTATTAGTAATAATTTTCACCATTACAGATATTGCTTTTCCTAGTTTTCTTAAATTAAAAGCTACCATTGATAGCAATTGATAGTTGTTATACTTTGCTATAACTGATAAATGCTATTAATGATAGCTTTTAATTTAAGAAATATGTTATCAGTTGATATAGTTGATAAGGTTATCACCGATAGCTTTTATCAATGACAATCACTAAAGGACAAAGTATGTTTCAATTTGAGAAATATGGTATCTATAGTTAGCTGCTATCACAAATAACTGCTATCAGTAATAGCTTTTAATTTGAGAAATATGGTATTAGTTGCTATCACTAATATCTTTTATCAGTGATGTTGCTATCAATTGATATTCATAATAGTTACTCTAAGTAATTTTTTTCTATATTGTTATAAACATAAAATGATATCACTAACATTGTTTATCAATGATGCATTAGAAGAATATCACTGATAGCAAGTGTAAGCGATATCATTAGAAAAATATATTTTATAAGTGATATCTCCTAATTAAACATATCAATTTTGAATTGATCAGGTTTAATTAGGCTATCAATTGATATGTTTTATAGCTACTATCCATAATATTCTTTTATTGCAATCACTAATAGTATCTATCAGTTATAACAAACAGAAGAATATCATTGATAACACTTATAAGTAATATCCCAATAGGCTACTACATATCAACGAGAACAAGGTAACACTACTATAAAGTAATATTTTGGTAGTTTGTTTTAGCATAAACGGATAAAGAAAAGAGATAGGATTAGCATGCTATTGTGATAATAGCTTTGAATCACTAATAACATACTATCGATATGATAGCTTCTATCGCTAATAGTATAAATGAGTAATGAAATTGATATAGTTACAACATCTATGCTATCAACATTTATATCATATAGAAATTTAAAGTTCAAGTTATCAGTGATAAATTCATGAAAAACACATTAATATATTAAGCATATGTCATTGATAGAAGTCCTCACTGGTAGCATGTGAAATGAAGGATACTGAAGGGCATAATTTACATTTTAAAATTTTACCATATGACTGGTGTAAAATTGTCATTTTTGCAAATATTGTTTGCTTGTGCTATAGATTATATTTATTTTTTAATTTGTGGCCATTTTGTGCAATTTTCCTATAATTATTTGACGAATGATGACTAACATATTCAATATTTTTTATTTTTACAAAAGAAAATAATAAGTAAATGTAGTTACTTATTTCATAAATTATTTTAACTAGCTATGTTAACACTATCTTAAATATATTTAATATATTTAAATCGAAGGGATATATTTAAAAATAAAAAAAAATGAATCAAAATATTTATAGAACATATAACAAATTTTCAAATTCTATCACCATACCAACGATGACATTCATAAAAATTGATAGTTAACAAAAATTCTAAAATTTTAGAATATTTTATAAATATTTTTGAAGTATTTTTATCACTTACAATCATATATATTTCTAAATTAAATGAGTAAAAAGATAATTTTTCAACCGGTGCGTGGAAAGATGAGTGATGACAATTATTTATTTAGTGGCCTCTTGGAGTTGTAAATTCTCTCTTTTGAAAGTAAGATATATGTATACCGTATTGTGCCCTTAAAATGAAAGGCGAAATAAATAAAATGAAAGCCTCTCCCCCACTTGCTTCTTTCTTCAGCTTGTTTTTCATACTTAACTAAACTCTGTACAACCTACATATTCGAGTGCAGATGCTTCAATCTCTAGTTCTTTCTTGAAATAAAATATATTATTTATGTTTTAAATAGTACTTATAATTAATTAACAATTAAGATCATTGTGACTAATTTTATCAATTAAATTCAAACATAACTTGTTACCTTCAAACATTCTAATAACTTTTTCATGCATAATCAAACAAGATAATCACTATACATCGATGTTTTAGCCATGTTTCTAATAACTATAATTATTATTGTATATACATCTCTATTTGGAGAGAAAATTAAACATCGAGGAAATGGATCTCAAATCTAGCAGCCAAGTGAATAAAAAGGCGCAAGGATTACATTACACCATCGGCATTAGTTGAGTTGCCGTCTTATAATTAAAACCAAAACCCTTCTGCCAGAAATATCAAATTATGAAAAAATGTGTTTGGATCAAACATGCATGCATGATTGAGAATTCCATATTTTCCTTCTCTTCAACACCACCAATTATGCATTATCCCTCTTGCACAAAATATTAAATGTCTCCTACTTCATACATCTGTTTTTAATAAATAGAATGAAAAAATATCGACGAATTTCAAAAAATAACAAAATGGATAAACTATTTACAACTTTTATTGTAAAATAAAGTGTAATGAATTTTTGTCTTTTAGTATTTTTTGCTAGAGTGTAAATAGTTTATATTTTTAATATTCTTGAAAAAACCCCAAAAATATGCTTACACATTCTTCGATGAAGTATATCTAATAATCGTGTTTGAATTAGTAAGGCCTTGTCTATAACCATTTTGTTTTTGAAAATTAAATCTATAGATATTACTTCGATCCCCAACTTTGTTCCTTTGTTGTCTATTATTTTCTACCAATAGTTTTAAAAAACTAAGTCAAAATTTGAAAACTAAAAAAGTAGCTCTTAAAATGTTCTTTTTGGAATTTGGTATTTGGCTAAGAATTCAACCATTGTTTTTAAGAAAAATATAAATCATTGTAAGATTTGGAGAGGACATAGGTTTTAATTTTCAAAACCAAAAAACAAAAAATTGAAATGATTACCAAACGGGCTCTAAGATTTCCCTAAACATGAGCATGACTTAGCTCAACTTGAACTTGTATTTTTTGATTTCAAGGTTTAAAAATTGACATCTGATAACTGTTGGAAATGACTTGTGGGCTTAAGCACATAAGCAAAGATGAAGACCAACTCGAAATAGACAATGCTTTTGTCCCACATTGAAAAATTTAGAAGAGCCAAGAGGGTATAAATACTAAGGAATGTTAAATGAGATATTAGAGTATGTTGGTGGTGATAATAAAAGCTTGCATAGATGGTATTGGTGATACTCATGGTTGTGTTAGGGTTAAGCTTTGTGTGGCATTAAAACTAGAATGGAAGGGCGAGCTTAAAATACTTGGGTGTGAGTTAGGCGTGGAAAGAAGGCTAGTTGACCAAGAGGAGTCAAGATCACCTCCAAACGGAGGTGATGGACCACCATGGTTAAGTATTAAGTGTGGTCGAGAACCTTTAAGCACAAGGAAGATTGGTTAGTAGGCAGCTAAGTAAGGTAAAAAAAAACCTCTAAAAATACATTTAGGTGGCCAAATTAAGTGTGAGAACCTTCATGATATTAGGCGAGATGGATTGTTAGGCGGCCATATGTTAAGAAAACCTCAAAGGAAATGGCATTAAGCTTGTTAAGGCTAATGGTGTTAGGCGAGATGAGGTTAAGCGTGGAGCTTAGTAAGCGAGGTGATGGATGTCACAACCATGACTAAAAGGTTAGCATGCGAGCAAATATAGGATTGGGGGAGGAGTTAAGGCTTAGGCAAAATTGTGAAGAGGTGGCCGACCTGGGCAAGTCCATTGAGTGTTTTCAAGGCGTCCCTAGTGTCAAGGGCATAATTGTCCATGGTATTATTTACCGATGGTCGTATGCCCGAATACCCCCAAATCACTTTATCTTTATGTCTTGAAAGTAGTTTAGGTTAATTCTTTCGTTTAGGTGTCGCCGAGTCATAGTGTGACATTTCGGCTTTTTCATATGCAAGCCTGCCAAGGCCAAAATTCTCAATATGTACTATAGGGGGTACATGACTAAGTCCGACCCCCGCCCAAGCCTTGTCGCACTCTTTGCATGTTGAGTTATTTTCCTTGCAATTGACAGTCTTCAATGCTTTCTTTATGACGTTTTCAACTATTTACTTTCTCTCTCCCGTTTTATAAAAACATTTTTCCAAGAACGGGAAGGGAGGCTACGTCATACCGCGAGTTTGACCGCGGATTCCGATTTTTGAACGGCTGACTTGCTGATTGAGCTAAGCAAGTGCCGCACAATCGTGTCGAGAAGTTACGATTGTGACAAGTGGTATCAGAGCCAAGTTGGCTAATTGACGATAAGACTGAAACATGTCGTCGTCGAATCCATCGGGCAAGGCCCAGAAAGACCGACTAGTAGAGCTAGAAGAACAGATGCTCTACCTAGTCGAAGTTCCCGACTCCATCCGCTACTTGGAGTCTCGTCTCGAAGAAATTTCCGAGAAAACTAACACGATCGATGCGGTAGCTGGCCGTGTCGAAGGGTTTCCGATACAAGAGTTGATGACAAGGGTCGACGCCCTGGAAACAACTGTAAACATCGGAAGAACTGTCAACTACGAGCGTGGAGACAGTTCGACGGGCTCTGTTGCCCATATTGAAGAGCGTGTTCAAGAGCTGGATAGCTCTCAAAAGACGCTGTTAGAGATGATAAACGGCATGTCAGAGGACTTCCGAGCTACCCTCTATGTCGTCAGAAATGAAATCGCAGATGTGAATGCGAGACTGAGCCTCACAATGCGAGCAATGGCAAATCAAGCTCCCGCTGGGGGAGCCATTCCGGTTAGTAGAGTGAAGATACCGGAACCAAAGCCCTTCTGTGGGGCAAGAGACGCGAAGGCCCTAGAAAACTATATCTTTGACCTGGAGCAGTACTTCAGGGCCACAAACACGGTTACAGAGGAAGCCAAAGTCACGTTGGCGACGATGCATCTGTCTGAGGATGCCAAGTTATGGTGGAGGTCCCGATTTGTTGACATCCAGGAGGGACGTTGCACAATAGATACTTGGGACGCTTTGAAGAGAGAACTTCGCTCACAATTCTTCCCTGAAAATGTCGAGATCTTGGCTCGACGGAAGTTACGCGAGCTGAAACACACCGGTAGTATTCGTGAGTATGTGAAGCAGTTCGCGGGACTGATGTTGGATATACGCGATATGTCCGAGAAAGACAAAGTTTTCTGTTTTGTCGAAGGATTGAAGCCGTGGGCGAAGACAAAGCTATATGAACAAAGAGTTCAAGACCTCACGTCCGCGTACGCGGCAGCCGAACGGCTGTTTGACCTGTCTAACGACTCTCAAGATACGAGACGTCATCCAAGTTCCTCATCTGGAGGAAGTAGGAACAACCGCCCAAGTTCTCCTAAAACTACAGGAGGGGACAGACGCTTTAATGGAGATCGTAGATCCCATCAATCGAATACTGGAAACTCCTGGCGAGGATCAAGTAACCAGAATCTGTCCAATCGTCCTCTTAGTTGCTTCATATGTAAGGGACCACACATGGCCAGGGAATGCCCGAACAAAACTGCTTTCAATGCATTCCAGGCATCTTTAACCCCAGATTCAGACAATCAACAAAGTCAGACCGAGGGAGAAGTAGATCAGACAGAAGAAGTTGATAACCCTCGAATGGGGGCCTTGAAATTTCTGTCATCTCTCCAGAAAAAGGTGGGGGAGACGAACACGCCAGTGGAAAGGGGCTTAATGTACGTTGACACCTGGATCAACCAAAAGCCAACCAAAAGCACTATGGTTGACTCCGGTGCCACCCACAATTTCATAACAGAAGTAGAAGCTAAACGTCTAAATCTCCGCTGGGAGAAGGATGCTGGAAGAATGAAAGCCGTGAATTCTGCTGCCCTACCTATCATCGGACTAGTGAAACGAACGATGATAAGATTGGGAGGATGGAGTGGCCTCGTAGACTTTGTAGTGGTAAAAATGGACGACTTTGATGTGGTACTGGGAATGGAGTTCCTACTTGAACATCAGGTAATCCCAATGCCTTTGGCCAAATGCTTGGTGATCACTGGACCCACACCTTCGGTTGTACAGACTGACCTACGTCAACCAGATGGATTGAAAATGATCTCGGCCATGCAGTTAAAGAAGGGTCTCTCTCGAGACGAACCAACATTTATGGCCATCCCACTCAAACCGTCAGAGAACTCAGGGGAGACAGTCCCTAAGGAGATCATGCGCGTGCTAGAGAAATACCGTGATGTGATGCCCGATAGTTTGCCCAAGTCTTTGCCACCTCGGAGAATGATTGATCACGAGATCGAGTTAGTGCCTGGGGCAAAACCGCCTGCGAAGAATGCTTATCGTATGGCGCCTCCGGAGTTAGCTGAACTTCGGAAACAATTAGATGAACTACTGAATGCAGGGTTTATCAGGCCTGCAAAAGCTCCGTATGGGGCCCCAGTTCTTTTCCAAAGGAAGAAAGATGGGAGTTTACGACTGTGCATTGATTATCGCGCCCTAAATAAGCTCACAGTCCGTAACAAGTATCCACTCCCCATAATTACTGACTTGTTCGACCGCTTACATGGGGAAAAGTATTTTTCAAAGTTAGACTTGCGGTCGGGATACTACCAAGTGAGAATTGCAGAGGGAGATGAACCGAAGACAACCTGTGTCACCCGATATGGTGCGTTCGAATTCCTCGTAATGCCATTTGGTCTCACCAATGCCCCTGCCACCTTCTGCACGTTGATGAACCAAGTCTTCCACGAATATCTCGATAAATTCGTAGTAGTCTACCTGGATGATATAGTGGTCTATAGTACGACCATGGAGGAACATAGGGACCACCTACAAAAGGTTTTTCAGAAATTGAAGGAGAATCAACTGTACGTCAAAAGAGAAAAATGCTCTTTTGCACAAGAGCGGATAAACTTCTTGGGCCATGTGATAGAGTGTGGCCGAATTGGAATGGAAGAAGGGAAGATTGCTGCGATACGCGACTGGGCAGTGCCGAAATCAGTCTCAGAGTTACGCTCCTTCCTCGGGTTGGCAAATTACTATCGTCGATTTGTCAAGGGATTCTCGAAACGAGCAAGCCCGCTGACTGAGCTACTGAAAAAAGACGTTCACTGGAATTGGGACCCCGAGTGTCAAACCGCCTTCGACGGCCTAAAGCAAGCCTTGATGGAGGGGCCACTTCTAGGGATTGCGGATGTGACTAAACCTTTCCAAGTCGAGACAGATGCGTCTGATTATGCGTTAGGGGGTGTGCTCCTACAGAATGGGCACCCGATCGCATACGAAAGTCGAAAATTGAATGCAGCCGAAAGGAGGTATACTGTGTCCGAAAAAGAAATGCTCGCAGTAGTACATTGTTTGAGGGCATGGAGACAATACCTACTTGGGTCGTCGTTTGTAGTGAAGACGGACAACAGTGCAACTTGCCACTTCTTTACCCAGCCAAAGTTGACTTCGAAACAAGCAAGATGGCAGGAATTTCTGGCCGAGTTCGACTTCGAATTTGAGCACAAGAAGGGGTCGAGCAACCAGGCTGCGGATGCCCTAAGTCGAAAACAAGAACATGCAGTCATATGCCTGTTAGCTCACCTCCAGGGGAGCGAGATTGGTGGGTCGGTCAGAGACACCCTGAGAAAGTTCCTACAGAAAGATCATGCCACCCAGAATGTCATGAATTTAGCGAAGGCGGGCAAGACACGACAGTTTTGGGTCGAGGAAGACTTGTTAGTCACAAAGGGCAACCGACTATATGTTCCAAGAGCAGGAGACCTAAGGAAGAAATTGTTGTACGAGTGTCACGACACTCTATGGGCTGGCCATCCCGGATTGCAGCGGACGTACGCCCTGTTGAAGAAGGGTTACTTTTGGCCGAATATGAGAGATGATGTCATGCAGTACACTAAGACGTGTCTCATCTGCCAACAAGATAAGGTAGAGAAAGTGAAGGTTGCTGGACTTCTTGACCCTTTACCGGTTCCAACAAGACCTTAGGAGAGTGTCTCTATGGACTTCATCACCCATCTCCCTAAGGTAGGCGACTTTGAAGCCATTTTAGTCATCATTGATCGTTTTTCAAAGTACGCCACCTTCATTCCCGCCACCAAGCAGTGTTCAGCAGAAACAACAGCTCAATTGTTCTTTAAGCACGTTGTTAAATTGTGGGGAGTCCCGACAAGTATAGTGCGCGACAGAGACGGTAGATTCATTGGCTCATTCTGGACGGAGTTATTTTCCTTCTTGGGGACGAGTCTGAACATATCATCAAGCTACCATCCCCAAACAGACGGCCAGACTGAGCGATTCAACAGCATGCTCGAGGAATACTTGCGCCATTTTGTAAACGCAAGGCAAAAGAATTGGGTCCAGCTGTTAGACGTAGCCCAATTCTGTTTCAACGCTCAGACATGTTCATCTACAGGGAGAAGTCCATTTGAGATTGTTTCTGGGAGGCAACCAGTACTGCCACACCTTGTTGATCATCCTTTTGCAGGGAAGAACCCTCAAGCCCTCAATTTCACGAAGGAGTGGAGACAGACAAACGACATCGCCCGAGCGTACTTAGAAAAAGCATCGAAGCGGATGAAGAAGTGGGCAGATAAGAAGCGACGGCCCCTTGAGTTTCGAGCGGGAGACCAGGTACTCATCAAACTACGACCAGAGCAAGTCAGGTTTCGAGGACGCAAAGACCAACGTCTCGTCAGGAAGTACGAAGGACCAGTTGAAGTGCTGAAAAAGGTAGGGAATACTTCTTACAGAGTAGCGTTGCCCACATGGATGAAAATCTACCCAGTAATTCATGTTAGCAACCTGAAGCCGTACCACAAAGACACAGAAGACCTGCAGCGGAATGTCGTAACTCGCCCAATTATCGACCTTAGTCAGAAGGAAGACAAAGATGTTGAAGAAATTCTGGCCGAGCGAGTAAGGAGGGGCAGAAGACCCGCACGAAGGATCCACGAGTATCTGGTAAAGTGGAAGAACCTTCCTGTGGAGGAGACCAGCTGGGAACGTGTCGAAGATCTTGAAGCGTGGAAGCAGAAGATAGAAAATTTCAAGCTTCGCCAGTTGACGGGGACGTCAACCATTTAGGTGGGGGAGAATGTCAAGGGCATAATTGTCCATGGTATTATTTACCGATGGTCGTATGCCCGAATACCCCCAAATCACTTTATCTTTATGTCTTGAAAGTAGTTTAGGTTAATTCTTTCGTTTAGGTGTCGCCGAGTCATAGTGTGACATTTCGGCTTTTTCATATGCAAGCCTGCCAAGGCCAAAATTCTCAATATGTACTATAGGGGGTACATGACTAAGTCCGACCCCCGCCCAAGCCTTGTCGCACTCTTTGCATGTTGAGTTATTTTCCTTGCAATTGACAGTCTTCAATGCTTTCTTTATGACGTTTTCAACTATTTACTTTCTCTCTCCCGTTTTATAAAAACATTTTTCCAAGAACGGGAAGGGAGGCTACGTCATACCGCGAGTTTGACCGCGGATTCCGATTTTTGAACGGCTGACTTGCTGATTGAGCTAAGCAAGTGCCGCACAATCGTGTCGAGAAGTTACGATTGTGACACCTAGCATGCAACATGCATTTTGCAGCAAGGAAGAGGATAAGTCTAAGTTTATGAGAAAGGCTTTTGTGCCGGAAAAAAAAGAAGGCGAGGAGATCTAAGCTTAGGTTGAAGAAAAGGGAAAAGGTCAAAATCGGAGTGAATTTAAATAGTCTTCACTTTTAGAGGTCTATTAAGACGCAATACTTGGAATCTCAAACTGAAATTTTGAGGTAAGAACTTCAAGACAATTGTAAGTAACTGTGGAGAAGAAATTTTTCCATTTTGAGGTATAAATCAAAATTTATAAGAGTTGAAAGTTGATTGATGAATTTTGGAAATTTCACAATTTCTGGACAAGTGTTGAGTGGTCGAGCAACTAAGCGTAGAAGGGCTGGACGTTTAGGTGCAAAGAGGTAAAAATGTTATTTTGGGATTTCGGAGGCACGCACACGGCTATGGCATAGTTGAGCAACAAGGACGTGCTCAGGTCGTATGCCCATGAACGCAAAGGTTAGCATGCAAAGAAGCATACACGTGAAGGACACAGATCACTCACAAGGCACGAGGCCATAGGACGTGTGCCCATGATGGGAGCAGCATGTCAATTATGAGGTTAACATGCGACAAGGCTTACTCAGGAAGTAAATTAAACATTTTGGGTGAGTGGGCTCGGGTAGCCACGTGTGAGTGAAAAACAGGTAACTTTTTATTAGATGTTCGTTTAATTGTTATGACTCCTTTCTAAAAATTAATTAAACATTTTGTAATTAATTCTCACAAGTTTTTCCTATTGTAAACCCTAGTCGTTTCACTCTCTCATCTTCCTCGATAGATCCATATACGAAAACATTCTGAGTTCTCAAATATGCATCACTTTCTCTATTATGTGCTTCCTTGATTTTGTTTCTATTTCTTGTTTCATCGAGTGAATGTTTTAATAGAGGAGTTGTGCTAACCTTGGGGAACAATTGATATCACTATTAGCATCACGATCGACCGTATTTTCTTTCAAGGCTGTGAGAGCTATACCTAAGAAGGACCAAAACTTGGCTAAGTGTTTAAGAGAATGCGTTTTGAATAGAACAAGGCGGTAAGAATCGAGCGTTAGGAGTTATTCGTGAGATGAAAAGAAGGTAAGGAAATCTTAGAACGTGGGTTGAGTTTTCCCATAAACTGAAAAATAGGTGAGAAGAAGTAAGGAAACTTCTAGGAAATTTCCTGAGATTACTTAATTGGCCATGTGTAGAAGTTTAAGCTAAGTATGATTAAGTTAAACATTTAGCTTCCACGTGCACCACTAAGAATAGAAGCTGGAGAGTTATTAAGAGTTTAAGAATGACTAACCCATTTTAGGATTAGAATAAATAGAGGAAGAAATCAAAATATTAGGGAGGGTTACTCTAGGAAAGTGAAGAGAAAACTAAGTATTGAAGTTGCTGTGAAGGACTAGGAGAGAAGAAAAAGTGTAGGAGCAATCGAGATTAAGGCAACTAAGTTTTGTGAGTGTTTTCTTTCAAAGTAGTTTATAAGAGTGATAACCTTCTTTAAAGTTATACTGATTGGAAATGATGATTTCTGTATGAGTCTTTCTAAAGAGATTTCAAATGAAAGCTTATGTTATATTTATGGTATGTTTTATGATGTTCAAACAAATTTGAAACAATGTTTAAACCATTAGTCTTCTTCCTATCAATTAGCTAATTGTTATACGCACATAAGGAGTAAAGGAAGCCATGTAGAAAAGGACTATATGGTAGAATGAAGCCAGCTAATACATAAAAGATGTGTATTATGTTAGGCGGCTTAAGCAACAAGGAATGAGTTAGGATATTCTCAGATGTTGTTGATGAAAAAGACATCCACAGTAGTCTAAATGCAAGATAATGTTTCTTAGCATAGAGAATGATTCAAGGCCTTGGCGAAAGGACTCGTTTATGAATAATTTGTATTTTGATATGTTTATGCAATATGAGATGTAATGATGATGTTTATGAGATGTATTCCAAAAAGGTTTTCTTAAAACTTCCTCAAGTTTTTTACTTACATTTTAAGTTTTCACTCCCCAGGTGACCAAGCGTTAAGGCTAAAGTAAGGAAAGGGTGAGAAGCTGCTAAGCTAGAAGGGATTGTCAAGCGTCTTGTTTTAAGGTTAAGTGTTGTATTTATGTATTTTGTAAAGTGATGTAGAATGCCTTGTAAGAAGTTAATAAAAGATATGTTTCACTAGCTTCCATTATGTCAAGTGCTTTATATCGCCTAAAATGTGAATGTAAGTTTTAGTGTAAAGTAGTCAATCGATTAAATTAAGCTTAAGGACCTCAAGCTGAGTGTTTTTTTACGTTTAACGCGTCAGAAATACTCAAAGTCATACTGCGTCTTGCCTTGTTTGCGGAGCAGGGTGTCACAAGGGTAGTGGTTCATCACAACACAACAAATTCTTTTTTATGTTCTGTTGACAACAATCTGAAAGCAATTATATGATCTCGATAAAAAAAGTCCAAAGTTCTTTTTAATCTGTCTAAACTCAAATCGCTTGATGGAACAAACTACCATTGTTGGTCTCAAAAGTTATTAATCATTTTCGAGCAGCGAAAGGTTGATTACATTCTTACAACAAATTCGTCGTCCAATCCCAAAAAGGTAGCAACCATTCCAGCACTTATTTCTGATCTAGAATCATCCATGCGACCTCCTGCCTCTGATCAATTGAAGTAGACTTCTATAAGCGATCCTGAGAAATATGCAAAGAACAATATGACAGTTCACGAGCACCTATTGAATCACATGTCAAATGCAATGTTTGATTTGTTTGTGGTCTAAAAATCAATCGTCTAGGTAATCTGAAGTACGTTGGAATCCTGTGGTAAAGATGATGTAGGCCCAAGAAATATGTTGTTGGACAATGGCTGCAATTTCAAATGACGGATGATAAACCTATAGTGGAACAGATTCATGAGTATGAAAATTTAGTGGTAAATGTCTTATCCGAAGGAATGATAATGTGTGAAATACTCTAAGCAAATGCACCGCTCGAGAAGTTTCTCCCATCGTGGAATGACTACCAAAAAACCACTTGAAATATAAAAACGACTTGAAACTCTTGAAGCTGATCAGTCCTATACGCACGAAAGAAGCCAATCAGATAAAAGATAAGCTTGTTTCTGAAAATTTAAATTTCGTTTATGCTAAATTAGTTGAATATTCTGCTACTAACAAAGACAGGTTCAAAAACTATAAAACACAGTCTAAAAAAATAGTCTCTCACAAAAGAATGGACACTTCAAGTCTATCAGTGGAAAATTTGAAAAAAAGAAGTCGATCTGCTATGTCAGTGGAAAGGGACACAAATTTTATCAATGCAATCAAAGGAAAGAGAGGTCAAACCAGAGAACTATACCACATGCAAGCCAATCTTGTTAAACAAGATGAAGATGTAATAGTTGTTGTTGTGAAAATAAAACTGACTGGATTCTTGATACTGGAACTTCAAGACACTTCTACACAAATTGAAAGCTTTTCCATGAGATACCAAATTGTGTTCATGGAAAATTTAGCCACTTATGAGCACTTGGAAAAGGGAAGGTTCTGTTAAAATTAATCTTTGGAAGAAAAAAACTTTATCATTAAATAATGTATTGTATGTACCTTTCTTATGTAGGAATTTAGTGTCTGGGAGTCTGCTAAATTGAGCTGGTGTTAAGGTTGTACTAAAAGCTGACAAGGTTATCCTCGTAAGAAATGGAAACTTTGTTGGTAAGGGGTATTTGTCAGATAGCTCTATTATGTAGAATATTGTTATGATGAATGCAAGTACTTATAGTTTTACCTATATAGTTGAATCTCTTGATATGTGGCATGGAAGACTAGGTCATGTGAATATTGCATCAATTAGGAAGATTAAAGAATTAAAACTAATAAATGCGTCTGAAGCATATGAAACCGATAAATTTATCAAGAAATCGTTCACGTCTATCAAATCAAGAAATCGTTCAAGATAAATCTTACATGTTGGTAAGGGGTATTTGTCTAGCTTGGATGAATTAAAGAACACTACAAGTATAGGTAGGAAAAATTATTTTGATGATTTTTCTAGATTCATAAGATTTATCTCATAAAAACAAAATATGAAGCTGGTAACATGTTTTTTAAATATAAAGCAGAAGTAGAAAATCAGTTAGATAAAAAGATAAAAAGGTTAAGGTTAGATAAAGGTGGTGAATGCGGTGATAATTTTCTTAAAAAATTTTGTTAATCAAATGGTATTATTTATGAATTCATTGCTCCTTATTCACCTCAAAGAAATAGTATAGCGAAGTAAAAAAATAGAACTCTTAAGGAAATGATGAATGTTATGTTGTTAAGTTCTGGATTATCTGATAATATATGGGAGGAAGTCGTGTGTCCGTATGTTTCATTCTCAACCAGGTACATCACAGAAAACTGGATAAAACTCCTTACGAACGTTGGAAAGGATATGCACCTAATCTTACTTACTTGATGGTCTGGAGATGCTTAGCTAAGGTATCATATCATACATTTAAGAAATCTACGATAGAATCTAAAACCTTTGACAATGTGTTTATTGGCTATACTCAAAATAGCGTTGAATATAGGTTTATCTATTTGAATGACAAGTCCATATGTGAATATAGGGATGCAAAATATTTTTAGCATGTTTTTCCATTGAAAAGAGAAATTAAATCTCTATATGTGTATGTTCCTTGTTCGTCTAATAGTATACATGAAACTGGAAACATCATAACTGCTAGTAAAATCTCTAAATCTGAAGTTGTTAATACCTTAGATGTAATGCATGAAATAGAACATAGAAGGAGTAAAAGAAAGAGAATTAAGAAAAATTTTGGTTCGAATTTCTTGACCACCTTTGAAAAGCAAGATGATACCAACTATTATTTCGTAAGTATGTAGACTCAAGTATGTGGAAGGAAGCTATTAAGAGTGAACTAGATTCTCTAACCATGAATCAAACTTGAGAATTAGTAGATCTTCCTAAAGGGAGTAAACTTATTAAATGTAAGTGGATTTTCAAAATGAAAACAAGACTAGATGGTTCAGTTGAAAGATATAAGGCTAGATTAGGAGTAGTAGGGTATACATAAAAACAATGTATTGACTCCTTTGACACATATTCACCTCTAACAAAGATAGCTACGATTAGAGTCTTGATTGCACTAGCTGCCATCCATAGTCTTCTTATTCACCAAATGAATGCAAAAACTGCATTTCTCAATGGTGGTCTAGAAGAAGAAGTTTATATGATACAACCTGAAGACTAAACTTCTGGTCAAGAAAATAAAGTATGTAAACTTAAAAAAATCTCTTTACGGTCTTAAACAAGCTCTCAAACAATGGTACGAGAAATTTAATGATACCTTAATAAATAATGAGTTTAAAGTAAATTCTTCTGATACATATATTTATTCAAAGCTGTTTGGAACTGATTGCATAATAATATGTTTGTATATGTTGATTTTTGGAGCAAACATAGAATCAATAAATAATATTAAGTTCTTGTTGTTGTCACGTTTTAAAATGAAAGATTTGGGAGAAGCTGATGTAATTCTTGGTGTTGTTTTTCTCTTTATCAATCACATTATGTTGAAAAACTATTAAAGAAATTGGGTTGCTTAGATGATGCTCCAGTTAGGACTTCTTATGATGCTAGTATAAATCTTAGGAAGAATAAAGGAGATAGTGTGTCTTGATCTGAATATGTAAAGTTCATCGATAGTATTATGTATTTAATGAACTATACTAGATTTGATATTGCATATTTGGTTAGTAGATTAAGTAGAATACACATACAAGCCTAATAAGGATGACTAGGATGATCTCCTCCATTTGTTGAGATATCTTAAATGTACAATAAATTACTGTTTACACTTTAATAAATTCCCTGCCATATTAGAAGGTTATTGTGATCCAAACTGGGTTTAATAAAGAGATAAATTCTACTAATGGTTACATATTTTTACTCTGAGGTGGAGCAATATCATGGAAATCTGGTAAATAGACTTCCATAGGTAGATCTGAATTTATTGTGTTAGAATTAAAGGGATGAGAGCCCTAGCACAGCAAAAGAAATAGTAGAGACCATAACTCAAATTAACTTAGGAACCTAAAAATACCAGTACATTAGCAAAATCTAATTTATTTATGGCTAAGTATGCTTCAAGAAATAAATTACAGAGAATGAAAAATAGAAAACTTATGCATGTTGATGTCTTTGGATCTACAAAACTCCAGATTGAGGCACCACCACTTGGAAACCTTTCTATTCTCTAGGTTGAGGTTTGGTTTGTGGGAACCAAAATTGGAGAAGGGAATTTTCAGAGAAATTTTTCTTTTACAGAGAATTGAAGCGTACGCCAAAATCACATAATTGTTCTGCTCTGTTACGCAGATCTCTCCCTCTTCTTCAGACGGAAGAAGTGGGAAGTTGAGAGAAAATTTGGAAACGTGGGAAAACCACCCACGTTCCTTATTAATTTAATTATAACTTATTATTATTAAAATAATATTAATAATATAATTAATTAATTAATTAATTAAATCATATTTAAATAATATTTCATTTAAATCATATTTAAATGAATATCTCTCACATAACTTATAGTTTTAATTTAACTAATTTAATTAAATCAAATTTAATTAAATAAAAAAAAACTAAACTATTAATTAATTCTTCAATTAATTAATTGCTAATTTAAATATCAAATATTTAATTTAATACAAATTTGAATCATATTCAAAAATAAATTTCTCTTATAACCTATAGTTTTAATATGTATCATATATACATTAAATTTTAACCTACAGTTTTAAGATGAATCTAATTTACATTAACTTAATATTTGAACTCATTCAAATATTTTATTCTCTCATAAATTAATTTTGAATCATATCCAAATTAAAATTTTAATTAAAATATAAACTTTATATTATGTATCACCATATATTATATTAATTCCCAAAGTAAATTTGAACATTTCAAATTAAACCCTTTACAAGCTAGGAATGGGACATAATGGACCTACAGATCAAAAGCTACAATGATATGAGATTAATTGGCCAAACACATTAACAACATTAATCAATATATGTTAACTGTGTAACACTCCACTAAAGACTCACAACTGAATTCTTCTCACTATAGATATATTTATGTGTCCACGGATATAAAACAATACCAGTAAGTCAGTCCTTCACAAATGCTTGTAACACTAGTTGGGTCAAATTACCATTTTATCTCTAGGTTACTTATAGTCCTTAAATACCAGTGCTTCTCTAATGAACAACCTGTTTATGGTCAAACTACTAAATAGAAACATCTCTCATGTCATAGAGAGAGTGGGGCCCTTTGTTCAAGTCTTAGAGACACCATTTAAAGGGACACTTATCTACTTACCTTGGGAATGAGAGAATTCCATCCTGTGTGATTATGTTCCCAACTCCCCACTCAATCTTGTCCCCAAAATGATAAGCATATTGAGTCAAAAATTTGACCACTCTCACCCGTAAAATCAAAGGACAATCACTCACGAGCAGAAGTTCATAATATACTCAGGATTAAGACTAAGTTACCTATGTCATACTAATGAAATAGAAATCCAACTAGTTAACGGAGTTACATCTAGTGGTTACTATTTTGTAATCTGATCTTATGCAAACTCATTGCATAGGTTACCTCCACTTGTGTATCACTTACAAAAACGCATTGGATCATTGCATTTGTATCAAATACAAAATGAGTCGTATCCATATTGTTACTAGGATAAGGTACCCAACCTTATCCCTTACTATAGACCCTTTAAGTTGTATCTCAAACATTGATTCCTGTATGTCTTTACATGCTATTCAAGACTCATAAAATAACTTAGGATGTTAGTTTATTGGATTTAGGTTATTAAGATAAAACTAATAATATAATCAACAACACTTATTGAAATTATAATAATAACACTTTATTAATAACAGACACTAATTATATTTACTATTTACGAGTTTTAGGACATAAAACCCAAAAAGAATTAGCAAAGGCTAAGTGGATTAAAAGTCTACTAAGAGATATACCATTATGGAGGACATTTGTACCGATATCTATACACTGTGATTTACAGGCTGCCATAGGTATTCCCAAGAAAAGTGTTTATAATGACAAAAGAAAACATATATTCTTAGACATGGAGCTGTGAAACAATTATTAAAAGGAGGAACTATTTCCTTAGAATTTGTTCGATTTGAGAAGAACTTGATTGATCCTTTAACCAAAGGACTAACTAGGAAAATAGTTCTAGACTCCTTAGTGAACATGGGCCTGAAGCCCTATAGTAATCCATAACACTTAATTTAGGTGGTTTATTGTGATAGACTTAATAGTCTATAACCCGTGGATAGTTCTTAAATGGACTTGATGGATGATTGATGAAATCTTTATAGCTCTTTTTGAGTGGTTTCTTTTAACAAACTTAATGAAGGATATAACGTGATGGTGAAGGTGTGTCGCCTTTTATGAAATAGTTTAAGAGTCTCTTTCTTGAGCTTTCACGTGACTCGAGGTTCATGTGCATGGCCATAATAGGCACAAATATATACTACATAATCAAAATAGGACCGAGAGTAAAGTGTGTCGTGACGGACTCAACTAGTGTTGTTGAAAGTTCAAGAAGTAATTCGCTCTCTTTAACAAGGCTTCACTACATAATTTAAATCTTTAAATATTGATGCTTAAGCTTGATATCCTATCTTATCTCAGAACAAAATTATCAACGCTTGTTTTCATATGTCTACTCAATAACTTTGTTGTTACAATCATTTGTAGGGATTGTTGGAAATGACTTGTGCGCTGAAGCCCATAAGCAAAGATCAAAACCTACTAGAAATATAATAGACATTGTTTTTATACCACATTGAAAAATTTAGAACAACCAAGAGGGTATAAATACCAAGTAATGTTAAGTTGAAGACTAAAGTATATTAATGGTGATAGTCTAACCCTATTACCACATGTAGCCACCACCATTGTCCATTTGGGTGGACTTGTAGGCTTAAGTAATTGCCCTTGCGAGGAAAATAGGTCATCTTTTATTACATATTCGTTTAATTTTTACACATTAGAAATCCTTTTATTTTTAAAACAATTTTAGGAAGAACTACTCACAATCAATGTGCTCCTCGTCTAACTCTTTAGTCAAGAACTTCCTTACTCTTTCTTGCAACTCCTTGCCAGATTCAAGCTCTCTAAAAACCTTCTAGAAATCTTGAAGATTCTCTCAATTCTTTCTTAAATAAGCTCAAGGAAAAAGCAGCTTCAAAATGACCAGACTTCATCTATTTATAAATCTTTCCCGTGATACTTTCTATGTCGGAATGATTACTTCTGCCTGGCGCTAAGAATGGTCCAATGTCAAAATGTCACATGTCACTGTCATATCCTTATCAAGAATTTTGATTAGGCGACAAAGTCAAATCAATCGATGACTTCCTCACACAATGGTAATGTCACTACTTCCCGATGATGTAAGCTCCACAAGTGTAACAGTTCCTTGAGCCAACGCATAGATGTCTCATCGCAATGTCAGTTCTTTGTCGCATGCATTCCTATTGTGTAAGGCAGAACGCGATCAGGGTCTCGCTGATTTAATGTTATAAGTTTGGTTAAACATAGTATCTCTTGATATCAACATTCAACTTGACATACATTGATGGTCATTCAACATGAGATAAGCATAATAATATTAAAAAGCATAGAATTCAACAATATAAATGGAAGTAAAAATTACAATCTTAAATCTACATGCCAATAAATCAACATCCTAAAACTAGAGAAATTAGTCACTCGTTGCTTTGAAAGACATGTACTCATAAGAAATGTCATGCATAATAATGAAGAGAATAGAAGGAACTGAAGAAGAATAACTCTCAAAGACTTCATCGTCATTGGAAACCTCGTCCCAGGATACCTTGACTTTCGTCTTGAAAACTCAAATGGAATCAGAAATAAAAACCCTCAATTCTTAACACTCTTTTGTAACGCAAGACGAAGAAAATATAGAGATGAGATGGAATTGGGACATATTGGAATGATTGGGAATGGATGGGATGATTAAAATTATGTTTTAGAGCTCAATTTATAGACTTGGTATGGGGGGTAATATCGCGACGCTATAGGTAGTGTTTGGACACTACAGAAAATCTTCACTTAACCCACTTGTCACGTGTCACTATCGATACTTTTCAATCATGTGGCACCATGACATTTCACTCAATCATGCCTTAAGGGAAACTCAAACCTTAATCTATTTTTTTGGTTAACTCTTTGAAGCTTCATCGAACCTTAGGCGGCGTTCTGTCATCCTCGACCGAACTAAATGCATCCAGAATTGAACTTCATTCAGCCATACACATCACCAATACGTGTATTTTTCCTCATGTACAACTTTAAACGACTTACCTCTACAGGGTAAGTCATGAGGCTCAACCTTGCTCGTATAATGTTGCAACTTTCTTCATTATTTAGGTTCCTGACCTATCGGTCATCCAATGTCCAAAAACCTTTTTGGAATGAGTCCTAACCTTAAATAGAGCTAGAACTAGCTTACAAGGCTTATTGGGTACAACTAGATGATTCTTGTTGCTTCATGTGGCCATCGAATGCTTTCGAGACCATTCTTACCTCATACCGACTCATAACTAGCTTCAGAGCCATCAAACACTTTTGAGACCATTCCTACCTTGTACTAGCTCACAACTAGCTTATCAAGTCCACCGGAAGCTTTTGAGATAATTTTTACTCCATATTGGACTAAAAAATGCTTAACTTTTCAACCAAAATGAGTATTTACACTTGTCAGGTCCATACTAACTTTATGTCGCTTACCGAGTGCCCACTGGTAACTTAGGATGCGATCCTAAACATTAGGATGTCGTCGAGCTTCATTTCACATAAGGGCATGGCTATCTAGAACCATCATAAAATCGACCCATAGGTATTCTTCCAACTTGAGGAAGAAGAGTTTTAGACAATAAGGAAAGGAAGGGGAAAAAAAATTAGTTGAATGAGTGACCCTTCAAAAGAAAAATAAGCTTTCGAAAAATGCTTTTACTACCAACTTTATGTTGTTATATTGCCATGTGCTAGATATGCTTATGTTGTACTCTCATATATGCATATAAAATAACATTACCAATTTGAAGTATGTTTATGTTTATGACATATTTTTGTAATGCTTGTATGTATACAAAAGCTCTATTCCTGATCAAAACTAGCTATTATGTGCAAGTAAGAGTAGAGGCCACCATGAATTAAGTGGTCTGATTGATAGAAGGATGGGTGAACACGTTGAGTGGTCCATGTTCAAGTCAATTGTTGAAGCAACTGGTATTGAATGAGGTTTCGTAAGGATGCTGATGGTGAAGTCGTAATCGATAGTCCTTACATTTAGGAAGTTCAATATCCAGGCATTAGGAATAAGTAAAGGCCAATGTGCCTATTGTGTTGTTTAATGTGTGGTGAGGCATTAAGACATTTCTAAAAGTAAGAAAGCTTTTATTGTATGAAATTGTACTCCCCATAACACATTTCTAAATTATTGTCACACACTAAGTTTTTGGCTTACGTTTTAAGTCTCCTCTCCCTAAGTTAAGCGAATAAGTATCGCTAGACGAGGTAAGAGAAGGCCTCTTTTAAGTCTTGATGTATTGCATAGTAGTAGTAGTAGTTCGCTTAAGTTTTGTTATCCTTTAAGTTGTAAATTGTACGGTTATGTTGTAGCAAGATTGTTAACAAAAGGATTGCTAATTTTTTGTCTTACTACTTAATAGAAGCTTTCACTAGCGTGATCACGCTTAAGGTTTAAGTTACGTCTAAAGAAGTACCTTGGCGCTCTGGCGTTTCCTCGAAACATCGGTTCACCGAGTTATGTCCACATTCAAAATGCAAAGGGCATGTTCTAGGTGGGGATGTGACAATGCCTCCCCCTATAGTACATTTTGAACAATTTCCTTTCTTCCACCTTGCACATTAATTGTGGTAAACTACACACCAACGTAGACTGCCCGTCTGAACTTCAATTGACATGAAATTTGACATACTTGCACATTCTATCAATATGAATCTATATCTAGAGCCACTCATCAAAACTCAAGACAGAACCCTGTTAGGACTACATTTGACTTACATTTTATAGTTTAACACTCCCGATATATCACCACTTATTCATTAAATCCCCAATTTTATAGAAAATTATTATATATACACATGCTAATATGTCCAATGTTACAAAAGTTGCTTAATTGAAAGCTAGAATGCAAAAGCGGACCAAAACATGAAAGGGTGCCAATTTCATAATTTAGCATAAGCATGACGCCGCACACAACATTATGGCGCCAAAAGGCAGTAGCTGCCAAATTGGAGCAACGCCATGACATCAATATTGGTAAAGCCCAACGACACCGAGCTAGGCATTAAGGTCATTAAGAAAAGGTAAACTGCTAGGCACTAAACTCGTTAATTCCCTTCTTGATCCAAAGACCCCCTAACAGTTTTGATCTTCATCCAAATCTATTCAAATATTGACTCTACTAAATGAATGTGAATCAATGAGGGAAACACTATTGAGACTACCGAAGATATGTTTGGTTTGAATTTTCATGAGTATAATTCTAAAATAAGTCATTTTGAACAAAAATAAAGTGTTTGAGAACTACAGTTCATATTTTAAAGTAAACCGATGCTATAAAAAATTTGAGAACAATTTTTTACTCTAATAAATATAAACAAACCTAAATCATTATTTAGAAATGTAATATATGCATCTTATGTATCTAGAAATAGTGTATATATGAAATAATACAGAAGTATAAAATATATGAAAATGTGCAATTAAGAAAACCTGCCTTGTTTTTTTTTATTCTCAATTTAAGAATAAAATGCAAAAGCCAAGTACAAATAATAGAAGTTAAAAATCGGATACTTAAATACTCAAACAATCTACATTGACCGTGTGCCGACTATACAAAATTTTGTGTCAACTGAGATCCTGCAATCCAAATTTTTTGGAAGTGTAACACTAATGTTCTTCCTATTCAACACTCTAAAAATGTAATCAAATAAGAAAAGCATCGAATATGTTTATGGTATTTCAGCCTGTAGCATGTACAAGAAAATTCCTCCTGCAACTGAGACATTGAGGGACTCGAAACCGCCCGCCATTGGAATGCTCAAAAGCTCACAAACCTGCCAGGATTTCTCAGACAGACCACTCCCTTCACAACCCAAAACCAAACACAAAGGAAAATCTTTTAAAGAATTTGCAAACTGTTGGGAAAGGACCGATACAGGTTTCGGTTCGTTGCTTTCAGGATGGCCAGCCAGCATTTTCATTTTGAATTCCTTTTTAAAAACCTCAAGATGATTCCAAGTGCCGGAAACTATTGGAAGCTGAAAAGACGCTCCACGCGAGGCTCGAAGTGCCTTCTCGTTGAATGGATCACAACACCCGGGAAGCAGAAAAACACCATTCTGTTTCACATAACCGAATATTTACTAGTGAAGGTAAAAGCTTGTAAGAAAACAGAGTTCTAAAAGTTCTTGAATCTATTCTTTCTATAATAAAGTAAAATTCCTTAAGGAATAGAAAATTGAAACAATTGCCAAGATACAGCCTAGAAACAAATTTTAGAACACACCGATGCAAGCTCAAAGGTCTCAAGATTCTCTCCAAGCAAGTTAACACTGCAGAGAAAAGATGCATAAAAAGAATATGAAATCTATTACTTAAGCACACACACAAGCAACTTCTTTAATATAGTATCTCATCTTAGATCCAATCCTATCAGCTAGGCCTCAATCTTCTATATGAACACCAGTTGAGAAGATTTAATAGCTTCCCAATGCTCATAAGAGAACCCAAATACATGATAGCTAAAAAGATCTCTTCCCCTCTCAGCACAACACTGTATAAAATGCCTAAATGATAAAAGGGCCCACAAATAATAAACTATTACAATTGGAGGCCTATCATTACCTGCTCCTCAAAGTGTCCTCAATGGAACTAGGAAGTGCTTATAGGAATCAAATAATGTGTTGATTTTATTTACTTATCCGATGATTTTATAGGAATCAAATATTTTCGAGACAAATTAATGATTTTAGACCTAATCACCTTGCCCTTGAATCCAGTTTGCATCCAATCCTTCTAATAGCAACACATTTTCTAGGAAGTCCCTGTCAAACTCTACCAAAGGCCTTTCTTAGATCAAGCATCAAGATCCAATTTTTTCTCTGGAACTCTATTCCTCCGAAACTTCATTTGCTATAAGAACTGGATCTAGAATTTGTCCCTCCCACCAATAATACCATGTTGAGAGGGAGATATGATGCCTGACATTACCCTTCTTAATCTCCATCGCTAGCAACTTTGCAACAGTTTTATGCAATGAAGTTGTTAGATTACTTGACCGAAATTGTTTACAAAAACAACTGATTCTTTTTTTCTGAATCAAACAAATGAAGTCGTCTATAACACATGCATTTAATCTCCTGTTCTGATGAAATTCCTCAAACAGCCTATTTAAATAATGTGGATATCTATTAATTAATTTAAAATAATAATGAAGTGAAATTTTAGATTTTAAATTTAATAGTAATGAAACTTAATTTAAATTGGTTAACCGATGTTAACACTGAAAACAGTAAAGGAGTATTTGGTGAAATTTTGAGTGATCAAATTGAAGCAAAATTCAAATTTCTATGATAAAATTGTAACATTTTGAAACCTAAACTCAAAACTTAAGAACTGAACGTGTAACATTTAGAAACTTAGGAACCAAACGGTATTTTTTCCTTAAATCTATTTTAGAAAAAATAGTGGCACCAAAAAGCTCATCCAGTAGTTCACCAACAATTGAAATGAATTCTTATCTAGAATATGGCTCAGTTCAAGGCTCTATAATCCACACAAAAAATAGTTGCTTGTCTTCTTTTTTCACCAATATCACAAGAAAGAACTTCGACTTGAATCGAGCCTGCTAAAAGAATCCCCCAAACCAACTTTTCAATTTCATCTTTTTGGAATTGTGGGTAACGATATCTCAGTCGTATGGTCATTGGTCCTCAAAGGCAATATGAGGTATCAAAGACTCAAACAGCTTCAAAAAATGTTGCAGCGCCTTTTTTACCTCATGCAACAGCTTTTTGGTTCATGAAGGCAAATTAGGCAATAAGTAACCCCTTCTCCCTTTGCATCTCTCTGATTGCTCAAGAATGCTCTACTCAATTAACATTCCATGGTCTTCTTTTCACATTGCCTTCATCATCAACATAAGGGAAATATGAGACTTCACCAAACTTATATTGCCACCGAACCATACCCACCATTCTCGAAGCCAAAAATCCATCTTCGATAGCCGATAAACAAATTGAATTTTACCCAGCATTTACCAGCAAGAGACACCCAAAATAGCATTCATACATTCAAAAGGAAAATAAAGAAAATCATGTATAATAGATAAGTCTTAAATAGAGAGAAGCACTCCTTTACAAATTCCGGCCACCCAAACAGATCCTCCCCATCCCTAAAACAACTCCATAACTTGCTGAATGACAGACTGAGAGCTTTAATTCCACCACCGCCTCTTTAGTTTCCATTTAACTTTGGATTTCTTCTCTTAGCCAACAAACTAACTGTCATAATCCCACCTAACAAGAATTATCTCAAGAACAAAGAATGAACAACCAAATATGAAATATATTTTAGAATACTACAAGAACTAACAAAATAATCTAGCCTTTGGAGAGGCCTAGACTCCTCAGGTTCCTTGCAAGGAAATCCCACTAAAAAATTCTTCACACCTCTCCCCATCCCCTCTCCTACTATTTATAACTAAAAGACCTAACTAACAAACTACTTACTAATATGCCCTTCGATCTTGACACGTTGATGGTTCCCATGTACCACACAAATCAACCCTTTCCCAACCATCTTCTCTGGCCAACCAAGATCCACATCTTTTGCCATTTTCAGTGCCTTCGACCACTGTAACTCAACCTCAACAGCAATAACCCGCTCTTCCATTCTCATCCACTTTTGGTCCTCTTCTTCAATCGTGGCCTCCATCGATTTCACCTGTTAATCTCTTCGTCATTCAAACTCATGACTCATCCGTGTCTTCTTTCTCCATCGCAAGCCACTATCCTTTGCAATCATCGAGGCACGCATCTTCCTCTGGCCGCCAGTGACCGCCTCAATTTCTCTCCACCACAGCTTCTGTATAGTATCCACCTCGATTTTCCAACCATTTGCCTGTCAGTGTACTTTCTTTTCTCCGCCTGTCCTCCTTCCACCCGCCACAATGTGATGTGTTCTTCTGCTTCCATCGAGGCCAACCGTTCTCAGCTTTAAGCCACCACCTTTCTTCATTGGCTGGTCCATTAACTTAAGCCCCTTTGGCTTCTTCTTTCATCTTCCATGTTCGATTTCCCCTTCAACTAAGCCATTTTTGCGACCCTTGCTCTGCACCTTTTCTTCCCGCAAATGGTCTATATCCAGTTATGAGTCTTCTCTCCTTTTCATTCTGGTGATCATAAGTTCACCAATGGGTTCTCCTTCCTTTTTTTTCCCTCAAATTGTTCTTTATCTTTCTTGTTCGGTTTCCAACTTCGTTCGAAGCACTATCGCCTCCAATGCACTGTACAAACGACTTCTTCGTGTCAAGGACATCATTTATCTTCAAACCACTGTTAATTTTTTTTTTCCAATTCATACTCAACAGTCTCAACCAATTTTTTTCTCACGTCTCTTCTTTCGCACCCTCTTTCCCTTCTCCGAACAATAAGCTTGTCGATCGGTGCCGTTTCCTCCGTTTCTTCTTTTTCCCATTTTGTCTTTTTTTGGAATTGTTTGCCTCCTTTTCAAGCGTTTCCACTTCCCCCAAGTGCTACTTACTGACCATTTCACCCTTTGCCGTCGACGACATCCATGGATAATCATGTTTCTCTTCTTCTCCGACTTCCTCATCTTCAATTCAGCTTTCTTTTTATATTTTTCACATTTTCTCCTCTGTTGTGGAGCCCCTCTTCATCTCTTTTCTTAGGTTTTGTTTCCATTAATTTTATCTCTCTATGGATCTCTCCATTTTCATAGGATTCACCTTCCCTCCCTACCATATTCACAATTGTTTCTTGTTTTCCTGCTATTTACTTTGCTGATTCTTCTTTACAAGTTTCGATTTCTACAAGTTTCTTCTCCTCTCTTTCTTCATCTCCTTGCAGCAATTCAATAAGCTTTTGTTGCAATGATCTAGCATCCCTCTGTATTTCTGATAGTTGTTCATCGAGCTTCTCCCTCTGTTTCTTGCGACTTCTTCCGTACTTCTATTACATTTCTTTCCACCTTGCAATCTGCACTCCATTTCTGCATCTACTCCCATGTCCATGGAGTTTCTCCTCTCTCAATAGCCTTACATTTGCCATCGGCAGCCCATTTAAGTGCTTTCTCCCAAGTCCATGGTTCACCCATTGCCAAACAAAAATACCCAAAAGAGAACCGCGGATATCAATTTGTGAGGATACCACCTAACAAGAATATCTCAAGAACAAAGAATGAACTCATGAACAGTTAAAAGAACAAACCAAATATGAAAATATATGAAATATATTTTAGAATACCACAAGAACAGGTAACAAAGTAATGTAGCCTATCGAGAGGGCTAGACTCTCTCCAAGTTCCCTTACAAGGAAATCCCATTACAAAATTCTTCACACCACATCTCTCCCCAATCCCTCTCCCGTTATAAATACCTAACTAACCATTTACTAACATGCCCCTACTAATAACCATATTCATTTTCTACTAATAATTCACTATTTTCCTATCTAGGGTCCTCACACAAACTTACTCTCCAAGCCTCCATCATTAATGTCTTCCAAACAAACCTAACACTGCTAAAATCTCTAGCAATTCTCCGGTACAATGGACTCTTTTTGCAGCTTCATCAAACATGCATACATTACAAGAGTCAAAATTGGTCCAATAAAAGCTTTCAGAACTCATCCAAAATACTCACAGGCATTTGATCCCCCTCCTACTGGTACCAATCCAATGCCTCCTCTTCCAAGCACAGCAGCACTGCATCCAACTTGTCTCTCTCCAACAATTGATTCTCAACGAAATACTTTCCGTGTGTAGTAGCTAACCATCCATGTTGACCTCCCCTAAATAAAATGGGTACCACTAGTTTACTCAATCGCATATCAAATAGAGAAACCTCATGGTTACCATGTGCATGAATTCCTTCCTAACTCAAATAACTTTGCTCATCTTTCACTCACAAGCTTAATTGATTCTTTTTCCATCACTTTCTTCCCATTATCAGTACTCTCCGAAGAAGCTCGCCATCTCTCCAAGTTCAACCAATCCTCCATTTGATTCATTATTGCCTTCATCTCCTCCTATAACAGCGCAAATTGAAGATGCATCTACCCTATAGCCATCTACCTCTCCCCAACTTCAGAGAATCGAGAATCAATTTTCAACTCACCACTTCAAACCTATCTCTGTCATTTTCTCTTCCAACGTTACAACTCTTCCTTCCATTTTTCTTGTTTTGACCCAAGCTCAAGCATTTACTTTTCTAGTTAGAGACCAACATCTTGGACCTAACGTTGGATCCACTCAAGGACCTACTGGTTTAGGTAAATATCTAATGCGTTCTCCGACTGGAGAAGTCATTTTTGGGGGAGAGACTATGCGTTTTTGGGATCTGCGTGCTCCTTGGTTAGAACCACTAAGGGGTCCTAATGGTTTGGACTTGAGTAGACTGAAAAAAAACATCCGACCTTCGCAAGAACGACGTTCCGCGGAATATATGACCCATGCTCCCTTAGGTTCTTTAAATTCCATGGGGGGCATAGCTACCGAAATTAATGCAGTCTACCAAAATTGATACGCCTTAGTTTCATTTCATTTAATAAAAGTAGTGGAAAGGTTCAAGAGCTCCCATGTCTCCTCAATTCTCATAAGTGTACCCAAAGGAAAATGATAGCCAAAAAGATTCCCACCCCTCTCAGCAAAACAGTATATAAAATGCCTCAAGCTGTAAGTCCCTTAACTAACAATATTCTTAGAGGGCCCATACATAACAAACATTCCGTCACGTTTTTTCACTCACCATCTTATACTTACATGTAACACTTTTACAATTGGAGGCCAATCAAAATTTCAAACTAGAAAGTTATGCTATCAGCACTCATTGGCATTTGGAGTTCAAAGAAGGGTTCTTTAAACTTATTGAGGAGATATAAATCTATAAAACATGTTTTCCAAAAGAAAAATGATAACAAAAAAAAAAAAAAAAGACATTAACACATAACAAAGCAATTTCTCCTGTGCGAATTTTAGTTAAAACAGAAAGCCAAAGAGCACTGCATGATATACCCTACCTGGTAGCCCTCACAGTATTTGAGGGGTTGGGGTTGGGAGGGGGAAGGGAAGGTTGGAGAATTGAGGATAATAATAATCTGTGGAATTTTTCCTTACCCATTTGAAGGCCAAAGCAGACCTGATTAATGTACCAAGATTGCCTGGATCCTGCAACAAGCAAAGATGAACTTGTAAATCTCATATCAACGAATGAATACTGAATTAATATATGTAACTGTATCAGTAATAGTTTATAACATCAAACGCTAAGCACAAAGGTCATCTTCAAAGCATGATAGGTTAGGAGGAGCACTGCTCATTCACTCTTTATATGTGAGTCCAGAAAAACGATTACAATGTAAATGAGCAGCACAGTAACATATCACAATGGGCCAGTGGCAGCACAAGTTAGAATAATCATCCAAGTAGTAAGAATAAAATGAAATGGGGGAAATCATAATTATATAGTATTTTGCAACAACATAGAAACAGGAAAATTAGATGCAGCAAATTATGACTTATAAGATTTCGTTCAACACCAAATGAAGAAATACCTGGATTCTCTCAAGGACTAATATTCGATGTGGAGATGGAAACCATCTTTTAAAATCTACTACTTTTTCATTGCCATCTACACTACAAAAACTGGGAGGTATTCTCATGAGGGCAATAGCATCAATAGATTCTGTTGATTGCAAGCCAGAAAGCTTTTTCATCACAGCTGAGCTCACCCTCACAATACGAACAGTTAAATTAACTAGTCCTTCAGGAACCTCAACCTCATCTAGCAGAAGTAGGTACTCCAATGTACAAGTTATACCATGCAAAGACTCTTGAAACTTGCAAATTTCCCTATAAAGACTTAAATTAGATGTCAGTGCATACAAACCAAAAGATGTTGAGCAAAACATTTTACCACAAAGAATGACTGCTTCAAAAATATTAACTGATACAAGATAGAATTAGAACTCCTAAGATCCAAGGTGAGAGAGATCTAATCTCATTTAAAAGTTTTAGTAAACTATCTCATGGGGAGATCATGAGATAAAGTTTCTCCAAAAACAGTGAACTAAAATATACAGATTACATTATTTTATTTTAGATTATATTCTAATTCTAAGAATAAATTTAAACAACACACCAGTAGACCACACATAAACTTTCAACAATTCTAACTAGAAATGAACATCAATATGTACAATACAAGAATCCACACAACACTGAAATAGGATTGTCTTCCTCGCCAACCATGGAGAGAGAAACCAATAGACTAAACGGAGCAGGGAAGCACAAATTCTACATGGCTCCAACAATTTATTATTTTTGAAATCAACGTCGAGTTTCCAAAGTTCAAAGAACAGAAACTTCATCATGGTTCAATTAGAGAACAGTCACAAGTAAACACAGCTATGGATGAAACTTAAATAATGAAGAGTAAGGAGTTATGATGTATAGAGACTTGTGAACTCCAGGGCCTATAATGTTTTAGACATTAATTGATGTTTTCAGTGGTAGGACCACCAACTCCTCGAGCCAAACAAGAAGTGAAGTTAAGAACTCCTACTTCCATTTTCCTGTTTCTCAACTCCTTGAGCCAAACTCACCGAAGGGTGCTTCCAAAATATTAAGTCACAAGCTTGCTATTACACATTACTTGATTCCAAGAAGTCAATTCTTCAGAATATTCACCACCAAAACACCAGACACAATTTTTTTTATGGGCAATAAGAATAATATGGATGAGAGGGGAAGTACTAATGACCTATGTTAGAGAATTAGTTAACCCATATGATAGATTTGCAAAAGAAATTTAAGGGTTTAGAATCCCTTGCTCGAGAGCTGATGAAATTTTAGGATAAAAAGAAAAAAAATTTAAAAAAATATATACAAGGCCGCATACACTAATTTGATTTTTCAATGAGGAACACGGTCATGAAGAGAACCCAGAAAAATTGAGGGAAAAGTAACCGAATAAGAGACAACCTTATTGGAGTAGCTCCAACAACAACGACGGAGCCATGAAAATGGCGATAAGAGGAACTGAAACGAAGTTTGACGCAGTGCTTAACGAAGGGGTTGGAGATGCTGGAGATGGCTTTAACATGAGAAGGCAGAGAAATTCTTCCAGTAAAATCGATGGCCTCTGCTTGGTTAATTGATGATAGCTTCGATTTAGGAAATGAAGGGCCGAGTTTCGGATTTGAGGACCAGGAAAGGCAGGAGCATTGCATTCTTCTATCGTCCTCCACCGGCACAGCCTAATACTGTTTTTTCAGGAATTTTTTTTCTCTTCTTTTTGTAAAGACCATTGCAAATCCTAAAGATTATACCCACCTTCTTTTTCTTTCAATGTTAATCTCTTGAAATGTAGGGCGAAAGTGAGCACAGCATAATTTTAGAGACTATATTAGTCATCTTCACATTTGTTGTAGGAAATTTGTAACTATGACTCACCCCACCTAAAAATTTGAACAAATATTATAGGTTTTTAAAATAATTATTAATATATTGTAGTTGTGTAAGTATTAAAAAAAATGCAGTAGTTTTAGTTTCTTTCTCTGTCTTTAGTTGAATCCAAGACATTGCTAATACTTTTTTTAATTTAAATTTTTTGGTTTCATTTGTATTCATTTTAATAGTTTTGTCAAAAAAATTTAAATTTTGTTATTGCCTTTCAATATTAAAATTTGGATGAATATTTCTAAATAATTAAATATTTAGATGAACCGTTTTTAGTAATGATGCGTAATTGAAAAATAAATGTAAATTAAAATAATTTTTAATAACCAAATTACATTCATTTAATTGATAAAAGAAAATCAATGTGTTCCACAACCTGGACGTCATCGATTTCGAGCTAGTTATCGATAACTCTATGTTGTTCTGGCTCCTTTTGGTTCTCTGGTTCTTGTTGGTACTCTTGTCGATCTGATACCTCTGCAGGTGCTTCATGATACAAATATTCATTATGTTCCCCAAAGCCACGTTTGTGTCCATGCATGTAAGAAGTTGATGGATCGACATCCATGTATGAAGACGATGGACCTACCCTTGAATCATAATACCATGTACTAACCTTAGAATCACAATATTCTGCTCCAAATGTTGTCATCATCGTCATCGGACTACCATAACCAGTTTGGATCAGTGTTTGTGTCGTAGGAGGCACTTCTTCCACATTATGGTAACTTCATCGAGTTCAACTTCTTCCACTCAAACACATCCCCTATGAACTGGTGGAGGCACAATAGCTAGGTCGTACATATTATGTATTCTTCCATGTACCTCTCATTATTATTACATATATCAAGGACTTGTTGTGGATCGTCTGAAACATCGTGAAGTCTTGCGTTGTTCGATCTCTGTAAATTGTAAAAAAAAAAACTAGCAATATTTAATTGAGAAAATAATTTAAGTAATTATACAATATTTAAATATGTACCAAATGGCCCACGGCTGCTCCTGGTCGAGTGATGTAGAGCCTCGTAATATTATTATACCAGTGGATGTATTCTTGAGTCACATTCATATCGAATTGCTGAATCGAAACTCCTATTGCTATAAATCTTCTAGAAGATCTTCATCGCACTACTAAATGTGCAACCCTATTGGACCAATCTGTAACTCTCAAGTCAATGTTACGTAGAAGTGACTCAGTATTGCATATTAATGGGATATTTTGTTTAAGGTCGAACTATTAGAGCACCCTATCAAGATGATGCCACTCACCAATATGGAAACATATGAGAGGACTGATGGTCCACCATATATCTTGACTGTTCTTACAAAAATTTGGCAAATTATCAATCACTTTTTTGTAAGGCTTCCAAATAATCTAAAACATCACACATTACATTAAAAATAAATAAATAAATAAATAAATAAATAAATATATATATATATATATATATATATATATATGTTTACTAATGTATGAAGAAATTAAAATTTTAGTATCGACATACCTAATCACGCTGAAGAAGGTCGAACATGTAGTTATACTAACTAACTACATGAGTAGTTGATCTAGTTACACAAAACCGGTCTCTCCATCTGTATTAATAAAGTAAATTTTAGATTTTGATTTAATTATATCACTCATCTAGTATTAAACTATTGTTTGATGTAAATTAAAATAAAATAGCATACCGTGAACTAAGTGCTCGTCCAGGTAGTAGATGATCATTTCCATGTCTAAGTTATGGAGCTATTGTGGGAAATCGTTCCTAATCCCATATTTGAAGAAGTATCAAATGGACCAGCAATGTCACGAACATCTCGCTTCAGTACTTTGCATAGTTATCGATGCAACCCAAGCACGCTCCACCCCACGAGTATCGACCCGCCTCATGTAAATCACCCAATAATGGTAGGAACATTAGATGCATAAAACTACCTGAGTTATCAGAAAATAGACTTCCACCCACTAATTGTAAATTGTATGCTTTTGCTTATCTGATCACGATTTCCTCTTCTGCATCATCATCAAGTCTTGAAAATTATGATGTTAACCACGTGAGACTTAATCTTAATCCATTTATTTTATTAGCAGGTGGGACCATACTAAGTAACATCTGACATAAATTTATCCAATCTTCATGCACTTGACTGATAACAAGTTCTTCATCGATAGGTATCCCTAATAATACTTCTACGTTCTACAAGGTGATAGTGCACTTTCCAGTGGGCATATGAAACGTATGTGTCTCTAGTCTCCATCTCTCAATGAGTGCAATAATAAGGTGTCAATCTAACCGGATGAAACATAATCTAGCCACCGCATAAAACCCAGATGCTTGGAGTAAAGGCAATATGTTACGGTGAAGTGGGATATTGCGTTGGACTACTACCTCTCTACTTATACAACCCAACTCACCTACCGTTCTATCGTCCCACACAATTGAAGATTGATCATACAGAACATTAGAATCAATCGATCCTGGATTTAAAGTCATAATCTACACAAAAAAATATTAATTAGAAAGTAAACAAGTAGGTACAACAAAAAATGCTACATAGTGGATTTTATAAAATAAGTTTATTGAATCACTTGGTACACATAGAAAAAAAATGAAGTACGCAATTTCTTAATTATCGAGTGCTCGTCTCTGTAGCAAAGGACGTTTCCTTCGATTGTGACCTCATTGACCACAAAATTCACATTGTACTTGAGAACTTGGTTCCCTCCAATCTATCTCATAATGATATCGTGAACTCTTCGGTTGATCGGGTTTTCTCAACAATAATGGGTCAAGATGTAATATGGGCATAACAGGTGTAATCCAATAATCTTTATGTGGTACAGGCTGAAACTGAGGAGAGTAACATGAAGCATACATTGAAATAGTAGTCCTCAATGCGAACATGGTATGCCAAAAGCTTGCCATTTGCTACATGAACAGTATTGTTCTGAAGCATTCAACCTTAATATTTGAATATTTCCTCCTTTCGCATTAAAGCTATGACGTCCGATTTTCACATGAAACACGCCTTCATATTGATCATATGATTGCACCTCATGTTTATTAGATCTTGTAGCCCATTTCAAGATTTTATCAAGTGCATACTTGCAAAGTGACTTCACTTAGTACCATAGAGTTATTTAAAACTAATTGCATGTTACAAATTATTACCAGGTGTATTTATTTTGACGTTCCAATGAAACTCTTATTTCTTCTCTTCTTTTCTCAAAATAATTGACGCATTCGAGCTCCTTTTAGCACTCCATCCGTGCACTCTGATAGATTTGTCATCCTCCATCCATACCTAAATCTGCCGTCATGTGCTTAAGTCCATTGCTCAATATCAATGTCGTCGAAAAAGTTCAAACAGTTGCTGTTAATTTGTCTGATGTCTTCAATTGCTTTATTAAATTTTTGAATTTGGAATTGACATCCGACACGATATATAGAATTTTTCAATGTATTAAACTTAAACTTTTTATTGAAGTTGTTGACAATATGACGCAAACAGAACCTATGGTGACACTGAGGTTCTGTCCATCCATTTGTTGGATTGTTTACGATCGATATAATGTCAGCATGTTGATTTTTGAAACTAAACATACCTCATGGAATACAACTTTTTTGAAGTGCTCCAAAAACCACCCCTGGAATCTGCAGACTCCTTATCTACAATGGCAAATGCAAGTGGGAGAAGATGTCCGTTTGAGTCGATGGATGTGGCTATTAGCAACTTGCCTCGATCTTTACAATCTAAGTGAGTGTCATCTATTTGAATAACCGACCGACATCGATTGAAGGCTTCTATACAAGGACTAAATGCTTAAAATACAGAAGTGAGAACGACATGCCCTTCAATGTTTGTGTCACGCACTCTCCATTCCACACATGTTCCAGGATTAGTATGTTTAACCATATATAGCCACTTGGACAAAAGTTTATATGATTCTTCCCAGTCACTGAACACTTTTGCCACTGCTTTTCTTTTACCATCCCATGCTCTGTGGTAGGGAACATGATATCCAAATTTTGTTTTGATGTCGGATTGTAGTTGTGCGATGCTGATCGAAGGTTTTTCTTTTACAGCATCACAAAACTCTCAAGTCATCATTGAAGAATCCAATTGTACATAACTCTGACTAAGTTTAAAATAAAAACACATATGTTGCTCAAGTAATTTAGTAATCTCGAACATACCATGTGCTTTTTCTTCGATGCACGAAACCTCCACGTGCACCTTTCTATCCACTTCTTACATCGAATTGCCCAGATCTTCGGTGTTAATTCAACTACCTCATATGGTGCGTGATTCTTAATGACAAAACATTTTACCATATGTTGAATTGTTTCTTTATCTTGACATATCATTCCCTTATACAGTTTTGAATTGTCAATAACCACGGGGGCTACAATTGGGTCATGCTCACGTATACTATCTATTACATCCATATCTATTTGAGTGAGTGTATTTGATGGTAATTCATGTTCACGACTATCAAATTCAAACTCTTCAAACTCATCATCTGTTTCTTTTCGAAAGTCCTTATATTCATTATTAACCACCATTTCTTCATCGTCATATACCGACGATGCAACTAGTTCAGAGTCAAAGACAATAACCTGAGTTTAGGCTTCGAACTAACTAAATAGTTATAAATTCAGGTTAAATTGGCATTGCAATTGAAAATGTAGTTTTCATTACTTGTTCATTTGGTATAGGAAATGACGTAAACCTTATTAGTCCCGAGGAAATTAGATTTTGATGTCTATATATAATTTCTATATGACTTATGTGTATAACTATACCAACTGACGATCCTAAGATTTCAATAAATTGTTCAAAGATAATTTCATTGTTCACACTTATGGTAAAACCTCCACAAGCTGGTTGATAATAATCAATTCCATCAATACCATCAATCATATTATCATTCATAAACAACATAAATTCCAAAATTTTGTCCGCCATTTTTTTTAAAAAAGAAAAAAACGAACAATATATATATTAAACAATCTTAGCTACTATTTATTAAGATAACTGTATACATAAATTAAAATTTATTTTATATTTTTATTTTGTACTCAATGAGTTTATGCATAGTAGAATAATAGATTATGTAGTTCAATTTTCAAATATTTAAGATTTGTAAAATCATTTATACTATTTAACATACAATAGTACATTCAAATATAATAGTATATGTATTTTTATATTTTGATCTTTATGATTTTTTAATATTTATATAGATCTAATTTTTAAATTTAACTTAATATTATGGTCTCTTTCTAATATTTACATAACCATAAATAATGTAGTAATATGTATATAACATAATTTTAATATCAAAATGAAACAATAGATCACTAATAATATGCTTCTTAATAATTTTCTTATCATAAAATTATAGATCAATATTAAATGAAAATAAACTTACAATGAAGAACGATTATACTTTTTCTTTATGTTGACAATGATTCTTTTTTTTTTTTTTATATATTAATCCAACCCAACAAAAGTACATATATATATATATATATATATATATATATATATATATATATATATAATGAGAAATTTAGTATAAATTATTAAAAACACACAAAATAAAATATTAAGTACAATTTACCTATGTGATAAAATTTTAATATCAAAACGAAATTTATAGGTAGGAGTATTAAAATAAACATAAATCTAAACTCACGTCAAAATCTAACCACAATTAAAATAATAATAGTAGCAAAATTATGTTTAAAAAAATAACAAAATTATGTTTAATTAATTAAACATAAATCTAAACTCTTTCAATTTAGTAAAATCTACCAACAATTAAAATAATAATAACAAAATTATCTTTAATTATTCAACAACAAAATCTAACAAATATTATGTTTAACAAAATTATGCTTAATTAATTAAATATAAATCTAAACCCTTTAAATTTAGAAAAATCTAATAACAATTAAAATAATAATAAAAAATTATCTTTAATTATTTAACAGCAAAATCTAACAAATTATGTTTAATAAAACTAATAAAATTTAACAAAATTATGCTTAATAATTAAATATAAATCTAGATGCTTAGATTTAACAAAATCTAACAACAATTAAAACAATTATAACAAAATTATCTTTAATTATTTAACAACAAAACTAACCAAATTTAACAACAAAATTAATAAAATTTAACAAAATTATGCATAATTAATTAAATATAAATATAAACCTTTTAAATTTAACCAAATCTAACAATAACTAAAAGAATAATAAAAAAATTATCTTTAATTATTTAACAACAAAATTAACCAAATTTAACAACAAAACTAATAAAATTTTTAAAAAATTATACTTAATTAATTAAATATAAATCTAAACCCTTTAAATTTAACAAAATCTAACAAAAAATTAAAATAATAATAACAAAATTATATTTAATTATTTAACAACAAAACTAATAAAATTTAACAAAATTAGGCTTAACTAATTAAATATAAATCTAAACTCTTTAAACTTAACAAAATCTAACAACAATTAAAATAATAATAACAAAATTATCTTTAATTATTGAACAACAAAATCTAAATTTAATAAAATTTAACAAAATTATGCTTAATTAATTAAACATAAATCTACACCCCTTAAATTTAACAAAACACAAACTATTTACGGCCCGTGTAACAAAGCTCATGAAGTTAGCCATTTTTTTTAAATATTCTAGATTTGCCCTTCCATCTTTCTTCTCCTCCTCGTTGCGATTTTTTTCATCGTCTTCCTCTTTTTTTTTTTCGCTGCGATTTCTTTTCATGTCTTCCTCTTTTTTTTTCCACTGCGATTTCTTTCTATGTCTTTCTTCTTTTTTTACATCGTTTAAATTTGGGTAACTAAATCAAAACGATCGTATACAAAAAATAGCACAATTTAAAAGATCGTTTATAAAGAATCTTGAAAAAATCATTTAGATTAGAGTACCCAAATGTAAACAATCGTGTAAATGATAGAAAAGCATACAAATTCAGTGGAAACAAGATCAAATAATTACTCTAATTGCAATTAATTAACAAAATAACCCTAAACCGAAAAAAGGTTAAAATTAGGGTTTTTAGGAAAAACTTATGTTCGAAGCTCCGATTGATGCTTGAATCACCACTTGGGTTGACCTACTATCCTCTGGACTCAAAACCAGGTTGTGGGACCCATTGAATGAAGGAAATCGGGAGAGAGAAAAAATATGAAAAAGTATGGAAATGGGTTGGGTTTGATTTTTTTTAGAAAAAACCATCCCAATTTTGTTCTTTAGAAAATAAGCCAACCTTTTTCCTTGAGACCCTAAGAGCTAATTTATAGAAGGATTTTCATGAAAGGTTGCATGTGCATGCAAACACATGGGCCAACAACACATAACCCACTAACCATTAGTGGGCTTAATGTCTTGATAGTTTCTAACACCTAGCCCACTATAGTTAGTGGGTTTATCCAACAAAATGTTGGATATTTCCACTAACTTTCGTCAAAGGGTAAAATTGTCATTTGGTCAACGTCAAACTTTGACTTTTCAAACCAAAAAGTCTACATTTTGACCTTTTACAATTTTGTCCGTCTTGACTAATTTTGACCTTCCGAGCATGAATCCACATTTATTTTCTCAAGATTCAAATCACATTTGAATATATTGCTGATCAAAATTTGAATTTTCAAAGTCAAAAGTCAACATTTTGACTTTTTACAACTTTGACTATTTCCATCTTTTTCGAGCTTCTGAATATGAATCCACATTCATATCTTTAATATTTAAATCCTATTTAAGCATAAAGCTTTATTATAATCTAAAATCGAGGGGTATATCACATATACTTGTCGGTTTCTCTCTCCTCTCCTAGTTCAAACAATTCGACTCATTCCATCATACTGTTCTAAATTTATTCCATATGAGCTAGCAGGGGAACCTAATGGACCTATAGATTATGGACTCCTACGATCCGAGATTAACAGGCTAAACTCTTTTATACCGAGCTAATCAACATTCGTTAACTAACGGGTTATTCCACTAAAGTCTCGTAGTTACACTCCTCTCACCATAGATATATTTGTGTCCATTTGATATAACCATGATCAGTAAGTTAATCCTTCACAGGTTGTTCATAACCTCGGCTGGGTCAAAATACTGTATTACCCCCGATGCTACATCTTGTTCTTTAAGTCCCACTGATCCACTATTGAACAATTGGTTTAAGGTCTAACCTGTAAATCGAATCTCTCTCGGGCCAACGAGAGGGTGGGGCCCCTTTGTTCAAGACTTGGATTTAGTCTTTAAGGGAACAACCTACCTACTAACCCTAAAGAGAGTAAGAGTGAATTTCATCTTGCGCTCTATGTTTCCAACTATCCACCCGATCTTACCCATAAAATGGGAGGTTTATTGGACCAACGCTAATAAGTTGCTCTCACCTATGCAGATCTAAGGATAATCTCGTGTGAACAGGAGTTCACAGTTAGCTCAGGATTAAGATTAAGTTACCTAGGTCATCATTAATCGAGATAGTCAGTTTTAAACAGTAAACGACGTTATAACGTAAGAGTGACTATCTCATGGTTCTTTCTTATGTAAACCTTTTACATAGGATGCCCCCACTTTTATGTCTCTACAATGAACGATTCAGGATTACATCATTTGTATTAACTACAAATCAGGCCCCATCCATAGTATCTCTGAATAAGGCGCCCAACCTTTATTTATATACTATAGACTATTTAGGCTATTTACTCGAACTTAATCCATATTTATGTCTATACATAAAGTTCAAGTTTACTCAAAATAGCCTTGGGATCTTAGTTTATTAGATTTAAGATTATAATATTCAATTTCTCAATAACGACTTTATTGAATAGAATATGATTACAAACTACGAGTTTTAGGACATAAATTCCAACAGTAAAAGAAAGTAAACGATCGTGTAAAAAAAATAAATCATCACGTAGATAAATCTAAACGATCATGTACCAAAAGAATTAAAAAAACCGTTTAGCCAAATCTAAATGATCGTGTACCAAATTTTGAACAAAATCTAAACGATCGTGTACCAAATTTTGAAAAAAATCGTTTAGATTTGGGTCCAAATCTAAATGATCGTATAACCAAATTTAAACGTAACCAAATTTAAACGTAATCAAATTTAAACGATCGTATAACAAAATTAAACAATAAAATTGAAAAAAATAAATTGTAGCCAAATCTAAACGACCAAATCTAAACAATCGTGTACAAATAATAGCCAAATCTAAATAATCGTATACCAAATATATTACGCGCGCGTTGTTGACGGCATGATTGATGGGGCATTTTTGGTATTTCCCACGGTGGACCTATGAGATTTTTTTGTTTTCGAAATTGTTTTATACAGTGTAAATATTTTGCTGTTTTGTTATATTTTTTAGAAGACCCCTTAATAAAATCTAAGAATAATTAAACAATAATAACAAAATTATCTTTAATTATTTAACAACAAAACGAATGAAATTTAACAAAATTATGTTTAATTAAACATAAATCTAAAAACCTTCAATTTAACAAAATCTAACAATAATTAAAATAATAACGATAATAAAATTAAAAAAAAAATATGTTCACCTATGAGAGAGATCCAGTACTTCACTGGAAAGAAAAAGAAGAATAAATTTTATCGGGAAGAAGAAGATTAGAAGTTTGGGCAGTGGTTCACTGGAAAAAAAAAAAGAAGAAAATTTGTGAGGAAGAAGATTGGAAGGAGATTTAAAAGGGAGGAAAAGGTTCATGGGCAACTGTTTTTATGGAACGACCGTGAAAGACCATTGACGCAAGGCAGAGGCGTAAGATTCTTTATATGTCTGTTTTGGAAACCATAGATTTCTAAATATTTATCTCATTTATTATATTTAAATAAAACATTCCACCCGACCGACCCAACGACCCAATTTTTTTAGAAAATACACACGAATGACCTAATCTTGCTACAATATTTTATTTTAAATTTTTAATTATTTTCATTAATAGAATTTAGTAAATTTATGAACGAATTTGATCTTATCATTAATTTACTAATCTCTCTCTTTACCTAATTCAAACAATTCAAATTATTCCAACATATTTTTCTAAGTTAATTCTATATGAGCTAACAGGGGAACCTAATGGACCTATAGATCATGGGTCCAACGATTTGAGATTAACTGGCTAAACCCTTCTAGATTGAACTAATCAACATTCGTTAACTAACGGATCATTCTACTAAAGTCCCGTAGTTGTGCTTTGTGTCCATTTGATATAACCACGATTAGTAAGTTCATCTTTCACAGGTTATTTGTAATCTATGCTAGATCAAAATACCATTTTACCCCCGAGACTACATCATGTACCTTAAGTTTCACTACTCCACTATTGAACAATTGGTTTAAGGTCCAACCTATAAACCGAATCCCTCTCGGGCCAATGAGAGGGTAGGATCCCTTGTTCAAAACTTAGATTCAGTCCTTAAGGGAACAACTTATCTACTAACCCTAAAATGGGTAGAAGTGAATTCTATCTTGCAGCCTATGTCCCTAGCCATCCACTTGGTTTTACCCCTGAAATGTAAGGCTTATTGGGCTAAAGCCGTTGAGTTGCCCTCACCTATGTAGATCTAAGGATAATACTGTTTGAATAGAAGTTCATAATTAACTCATGATTAAGATTAAGTTATCTAGGTCATCACAATCGAAATAGTCGATGAGTTTATAAAGTCAACGGTGTTATAACTTAAAAGTAACTATTTCATGGTTCCAGTCTTATATAAACTCTTTACATAGGATGCTTCCACTCTCGTGTCTCTACATGAACGATTCAAGATCACATCATTTGTACTAACTACAGAGCGGGTCGTATCCATAGTATTTCCGGAATAAGGCGTCCAACCTTATTCATACACTATAGACTGTTTAGGCTATAAACTCGAACTTAATCCATATTTATGTCTCTACATAAAGTTTAAGTTTACCCTAGATAGCCTCAAGATCTTAGTTTATTGGTTTCAAAATTATAATATTTTATTTTCAGTAATAAGTCTTCAACAACCACTTTGTTGAATAGAATATAATTTAAAACTACAAACCACAAATTTTAGGACATAAATTCTAACAAAATACCCAAAGTCAAATTTGAAAGTAACTAAATAAGGAAATTATTTTCATTTTTCCATATTTGTGTCGTTATGAATTTCTTCCATTTCTTTTAATAATATTAATCATAATGATGGGTAGTGTTGTTCATTTGAGCCTTACTTTTGTGTAAATTTAAAGCTCAATGTGCCTTATTGTAGAAAAAATGGTAAATTTAATCTTGGGTAATTATAATGATATGAATTTTTAGAATAATTATTAAGTATGTAACAATATTTTTAAAAAAATGCAACTATAGCAAAGTCTATCAGTGATAGACTTCTATCGTTGATAAGACCAACATTTGCTACATGGTCTATCATTGATAGACTCCTATCATTGATAGATTTTGACAGATTTTGCTATATTTGCAATTTTTTATTTGCAACTATCCCTTTAACCTTCTTATATAATCGAGCCTATATATTTAGGCTATATGAGTTTAAAATCCCTTTTTTAAAATATAATCCCTACGGATTGTTGGCTTAAAATTACCGCTTTTCCCTAACCTTTTACCAAACGAAACTCGAATGCCCCTCGGAGGATTACACTTCAAAATTAACAGCTTCGTTGTTTTACTTATCCTTGGCCTTCCACTGTACAACCATCACACTTCGTTTGAAATCCATCGATTCATTTTCAGATTTCCCTTACACCTATGTTCTACAAGTCCAATCTCCCTGTAAGTCATTTTAATCTTTGTGTCGTTTGTGACTAAGATTGAGTTTTGAGTTTTTTTTCCATGGCATCTGGTCAATTGTTCAATTTTTTGGATTCTAGTCTGTAGCATTGAGTTTGAAGATGATAATGTTGATGGTTCAGTGAACATGAGCTATTATAGCAATACTAGTGAGACAAACTGAGACAGTTACGAGCGAGACAAACATAAGAGTATTTAACTAGACAATTATGAGCTGCACTAGAGAGATACTTATAAGCAAGCCTAGCGAGACATTATGAGCGAGAGCATAGCGAGACTAGTGAGACTTGTATTAGCAGATCCATTCTAGTGAGATTTTTTCCTGAAGATGTGTAATCGATGGAATCTTTATTTACGCTATGCAGGACTATATTAAAATGGCAAACCAACAAGCTTTATTCACATTGCAAATAAAAACAAGATAGCATTGAATAAGCTGACCCCAGAGTTGGACGATTTATAGACATGAAGAGAGGTGACTCAAAGAGCTTTTGTGTTGGGGGAAAGATCATCACTTTTTTGGAAGGATGATTTTTTTGCTTATGACCGGTTTGTGGCGATCACTCATGCAAGTTGATTGAGATGAGGAGCCCTCACTTAAGCTTCAAATGAAGTACTTTGGTAAGCCATCTACAACAGTCCCATTCCACGTCGATAGCTTGGAAGAAAAGTAAAAGGATTTGAAGTTTGAGAACGTTGACAAATGTTGTGAAGATCACCCTAGTATACCACATAGAGATTGCAATGATGGGGAAGAACATGCATAAATGTGTAGTTGAAATTTAGTTATTCAAAGATGTCAAGGACATAGTGTATTTCAATAGTCTAGATAAAAGGATGTGAAGAATAAAAATTATGTTGTGGGAGAAGACAAATTGACACTCTAAAGTTCACATTGAATGACAAAGTCAGTTAGTACTAAAAGGATGTGAAGAAGAGAATAAAAATTATGTTGTGAAATACTCACTCCCTGGGTTTCCATAAGTATTCTAGGTAAATTATCACTTACATTGTAAACCCTGAACTATAGCATTTCTAAGTCTTCCAATGTAACAAATGGATGAGTTGGATTTGAGATTAGTTGAAGGTTAAGACTTAGTTGAAATAGTGGTTCAAAGAAGAGTTAAAAAGAAATTTACTAAGTTGATGGATATCTTTGTTGCACTTAGATATTATATTTTTAGGTTAGGTTTGAGAGTGAAAAGTTGCACTTGAACATTATATTTTTAAGTTCTTTTGAGAGTCAAAGTGTCACTTACACACGTCTTATATACTTTTTAGGTTTGCTTTGAGGTAAGTCTTAATGTCATATTGAATGGATATATACTTGGAATATTTTTAGTAGCTTAGTAGGTAAGTGAAATTCTACATGAGTATGTTGTGTGCTAGATGGTTAGTGTTGTGTGCTAGATGGTTAGTGTTGTGTGCTAGATGGTTAGTATGTTATGCATTAGTTATACTATATTTATTCTCACTTAGCCACATGAAGGTTTATATTTTCCCCAACCTTTTTCTTCAGTTTTGTTTTCATGTTATTTGTCTAGGTTTTGAAAGTTTTCGCCTAAAAGTTATTCCGCCACTCATCACTGTACATATCAGTGCTGAAAGTATGACTACAAAATTTGAGCTTTAGACTCCTACTTGTTCATTCCCTGTCTTATTGAGGTGATAGTTTTTGTTTGTAAAGTTTGATTCAGAGGTTAGTTGTATAGTGCAAGCGAGCGTTCGATTGAAAATGTAGTCAAATGTTAATGTTTGTGTATTGGGTTTCATCTAAAGTGGACGTTTTATGATTGTTGACTTAGGTTTGATCTAGCACGTTCAGGCAAGGAAATCCACTAAGCAAGTTATTTTTATATATTTCTTTTGTCGGTAATGTCAATATATATTAGTTGTAATTTACTCAATTTGTAAATAAAATAAACCCGAAGTTTGGTTATAAGTTTCATTGTCTATAGCTTTATTGTATAATCGCTAGAAACTCTATGGTTATATATGAGAGTATATGTCTGGTGTCGAAAATGAAGGAAGCATAACTTTAATAACACATATGACACAATTAGGCATCCATCATTAAATTAAATCAATTTCTGTCCTTTGACAAATTGGTACCATGATTAAAAACAAGTTATTGACATTATAAATATGGTCATCGTTTTTATTTTCTTGACATGTTTTCAATGTCAAAGTTAAATGTTTAATTGACGGAACAAGTCAACGTTTGGGACATATATTGACGAAATCGATGTATCCTAAAAACAATATTATATGATGGATATTAAAGTGTAAATAAGTCTTTATTGTTGATTGAAATGGAGTGTCATGGAAATTCTAATTATGGAATTAACTCGAAGAGTTATCTATATACTTTATCTTGATGGTGGATTAGAGGATTAAAAAGAGTCAGAAAACTAGTAATGACATTTTTAAAGTCATGTAAATCAAGATTTTCTTGTAGTGCGTTTTGACATTTTTCACGTATCAAGTAACATTGTTCTTGACATTTTTTACATACCAATATACCATATTCTTGAATTTTAATAAATGTAAAAGTTCAATATTCTTGATGTTTATTCATTTTCGTCATGTTTACATTGGTTTCGATGGATATTTTTAAAAACATCAAATACAATGATTTCTAACTTTAAAATTAAAAAACGTCAAGAGAGTCTTGTTTTTTAGTCGGAAGTGTTTCTAAAATAGGAATTAACTGCCGACTAAAGAGTAATCTTTTGGGTATAAATAGAGGGAGTTATGCTCGTCCTAAAGAGTTTTGTGGAAAGAAGCCTGTAGGAGCTGCTAAAGTTGGAGCTGAAAAGTAAAGCATCGAGGCACTGTGGAAGGAGGAGAGGCTACTACAGGAAGAAAGTTGTGTGGTTGTGAGTGACTCTTCAAACTTAAACGACGTGTTCAAATATATTGTTTAAAATTTAAAATATGTTTCAAATATGTTTGATAAATGTATTTGATAAGTGTGATTTTACCAAACTATGTGTTGAAATACGGTTTCATATGAAACTTGTGAATGAAATGACACTTTGAGAAAACATTTACAAACCAATGGACACATGCTACACAAAATGAATTTTTGAGCTTTGCGTGCATGAGTGATTGACCGCTAGGCGTTGAGATGTGCCTGCCACTATAAATCTGAGTGTGTTTGTAATGTAATGTACTACGCCTCAGTGACTAAGTAGAGTCGTGTCCACCTCAGTGATTGAGTGTGTGAGTTGTATCTACATTCATTGCCCCGATGCGCACTGAGATGTGTCCGGCCCAGAAGAGTGCTCAGGTACAGGTTTGAGGAGGGTTTAATTTGTGATATCATGTGTGAATGTGATGAAGGGCTTATGCTCAAATTGATTTCTATTTAATTTGTTTGAAGAACTTGTTTGAGGAAGTTTTAAAACATATTTTTAATGGTAAATTAAGTTTGAAAGTAAAATGATCGTTTGCAAATGTCGATCACTTAGCCTTTTAGCTGAATTTCTTCAAAAAATTTTGTCCCACCCCAGGTACTTAAGAGTTTCAGGAGTCCTATGGAAGTTGTTGTCTGACTTCGCCACATAGTCCATTTCATGGAATGTTTTGTTCATCATAACCAACGTTGGTAAAAATGTAAAATGTATAATTATTCACATTGTATTCAGTTTTATAATATGTCTCGGAAAAGTTTGTAAAGTTGCAATAAGTATTTGAAGTGAGTAAAGTGTGGAGTTTTTTTTTTTCTTTTTTTCCACTCGCATTGACCATAGTACGCATTTAACTTAAGTCCTAAAAGCGAATTAAAGGCATCGAAGTGCGTATCCAGGCGTCCAAATGGGAAGTTTGTGTTGAATGTCAAAGTTGGGTTCTAGGTGTATTGAATGTCAACCTTAAAAGTGTTGGCATCTTTTTCGTCTGTGGCATCTCCTTTTGGTTTGAGCAAGGTGAATCCAATAGGGTGTGACACAAAGACATTCTTTGCTGATACTACAATTTAGGTGAATATTATAAGTTATCGTAAGGGGTAGTCTTCACACTTGAGGAAACCTATGTGAAAGGTTGAGTTATTAAAATGTTGGGAGGTCACTTTAATCGTGTTTCATTTACTCATATGTATTACGTCATAATTTCTTATCATTGTTACTGTTACTAGCGAAGTTATCTTTCCTGGAAACACATAGGTAGAATTCAGTAAACTGGATTTATCAATCTCTAGTATTGTTTAAATATACATTTTATTTTTGGTAATTCTTATGTGAAATAATGTTGCGTAATACTGTCTGTAATGCTATTAACGTGCAGTGGATACCTCTATACAATTTTCATGCTGATATTGGTTGAACAAGTTTTAAGTTGAAAGAATAATATACAATATTAAAGTTACAAATTCCTATGTTATATATTATATAATATATAATATACATACAGTACAATATATATTAAGATCTTAAAGGGTTTAAATTGCAAGTCATGCTCAAATTTTCCTTTGGATATGCGACATTGAGTTTATAAACCCAGGAAGCATGATTAAAAGTTGGAAGAGGCATTTCTAATGGTAAATTAGGCATCGCCTCTTGAAAACTAAGAACTTGAATCACTTGCTTAATAGATGGCCTTTGAGTTGAATCAGGATGAACACACCACAGTCCAACCATACTCAAACGCTCAACTTCTCTTTCCTCCACAAATTCCACTCCAAGTTTTTTATCCAATATTGCTTTAACTAACTCTCCTCTTCCATAAGCATCCCAAACCAACTCTATCAGCCCCTTTCCTGAATGATCACAACACTTTTTTCCACTCACAATCTCAAGTAAAACCACTCCATAGCTGAATATGTCCGACTCTTTGCTTGCCTGACGGCTGCTTATGTACTCAGGAGCCATGTATCCAAACGTTCCTACCAACTTGGGTCTTTTCGAGTTGAGTTCATGCTTTGCTAGTCGTGCTAATCCAAAGTCGCTGAGCTTTGCGGTGAAATCGGAATCGAGTAGGACATTGCTTGATTTGATATCTCTATGGACAACACTATTCTCTCGCTCTTCGTGGAGATACAGTAGTGCTGATGCCAGTCCTAAAGATATTTTGTACCTATGTTGATTATATATTGTTAAATAAATATTAAAGCTATTCGTTAATCCATTGATTAACATTGTATTAAGATTTAAGAGCAAGCGATCATGTAATTATATAGATGTAGATGTTCTAAGTTAAATAAATCAAAATATTTACCAAATATAACAAAATTTTAGAAAATATAAAAAATATTCTATCATTGTTATATTATAAAATTTTACTATATTATATGTTTATATATCAATTAAAACAAAAGACTTATAGTATGAATTTTTTGGTAAGTTATAATTTCGTCCCTCTGGTTTCCATAAAACTTGTTAATAATAGCTCGCCAGGGGCTCTAATAACAAATAAGTGAGATAAAAAAATGAATTGGGTTGAGTCTTAGCTTGTCGAGTGCTTCTCTTTTTTCATTCCAAATATGTGGGATGATTTTCTTTGAAAAGGCGTAAATTTGTTGATATGAGCGCAGCTCAACTGACATTTGTTTGTTTTGCCGAGGACAAAAGGTCTCGAATTCAAATATTCTACTCATGTTGTACTTGAAAAAACCATTTTTTTTTCGAAAAAAAAGGTGAAAAAATGGTGCAAATTCTAAACATCGTTCTCCAATTTGTTAACTAGTTGGTTTCTTATTTATTAAAATTAAGAAATTAATTATATAAATATTGACTCTTACCTTGAAAAAGTTTAGTTTGTTATCGAAGAAAAAAATTAACAAACATTTATACTTTGTAAAGAAATAAAGTTTTGGTTTTCCTCAAAACCTGAAAAATAAATTTTAAAACTGGTTTTCATTTTGAAATCTTTCTGAGAATTCATCTCTATAATTAGATGATCATTTTATAAAAATGAAGAGGAAATATGTTTGAATCTTAAAAACCAATATAGCTTAAAACAAAATAATTATCAAAAGGTTGCCGAAATGTTATACTTAAGGTAACTAATTCTTTTGTGGGCCATTCTATTTTCATGCAATATAATTAATTAACCATTCCCATATATAACTCAACTGGTGATATATATAATTTGCATTGGAAAAAAAAGAAGTATAAAACATTTGAGTACAGTGGTAATCGAAATGGAACGAACCTGATTGGCCACGAGAGAGGAGGGCGATCTCCAAAGAGATGAGAATGGAGAGTACCGTTTGGCACGAACTCATAGACAAGAAGAAACTCACTATCATCACTACTCTCATGGCACCACCCAATAAGTTGCACCAAATTCTTGTGCTTCATCCCATTTATAATCTTGACTTCACTAATGTACTCTCTTTTTCCCTGTCTTGAGCTTTTGAAAATCTTCTTGACTGCAACTGTTTTATTAGCACCAGGCAAACGTGCTTCAAACACTTCCCCAAACCCTCCTTCTCCCAATTTTCTTTTCTTTGCAAAATTATCAGTCGCCATAGCAAGATATGTGTAGGAGAATCTCCTCGGTTTTAAAGCTTCTTCTTTGTTCAGATCAGAATAAATTGAAGCCAATTTCATCGCTCCATGTTCTTCATAATCATCTTTCTTCTTCTTTCTGATTAATGAAATTATAATTATTGAAATGATTGCTATTACAAAAACACCAACCCAAGCTATTAGAACTGCTAATAAATTCATATCTGTGGATTTTTCGTTATCATTTTCATAATTTCCATCTAAATTACTTGAGAATTCCCAGAATTCAATGCTTAGATCCCCGACCAAAGCAGCTGAAAACCCAATTGTCACTTTTTCAGGAAGAATCTCCATCAGATCTATTTGAAGAGAAAGAGTTGTATAATTATTGTTGTTTTCGTTGTTGAATGAGACACTGAGATTTTTAGCTGTTGAATTGTAAGAAATCCACACAAGGGTCTTTTGATTTGTTGAATTCCATGGAGAATAAATTGATGAAGAAATTGAGTTCTTGTTGATGCCAATATGTTTGAATGGGGGATCCCATTCAGGGTTTGGGAAAGTGTCAAATTCTACATGAAGAATTTGAGATTGAGATGGTTGGATTAATGGAGTGGAATTATATAGACCAAGAAAGGAAGGAGAAGAATTAAGTGGTGGGCTGAATTCAAACGGAGCAAGGAAAAAAGCCAATCCTCCATTGCTATTGTTGTTGTTGTTTTTCATGAGAAATGAGAAGTGGGTTTTGAAATTGGTATGATCACAAAGGAGGAGGTTTTGGGTGTAAATGGCCCAACCAAGTTCACCATTGAATGTAATGGACTCATTTATAGGTTTTGCATCTCCATCATAAACTACGTTGGAATTGGAATGGAAATTGTTGATTTGGAAAGAAAGGGAATGAATTTCAGGAGAAAGAAAAAGAAAGAGCATGAAGATTAAGAGTAGATTAGATGCCATGGGCATAGAAGAGAAAATGAGAAAGAATTATTTTGAAATGAAAAGTGATTCTAGATTTTAATATGTATTTAAGAGGGAACTAATTTTGCCATAAGTTGACTTTAGTTCCTTTACTTTAAATTATAAAATATATACCCCAATAATTATCATATGGGATGCATATGCTTTTTATTTTAACACAAAAAGTAAACGAGGTATCGAACGTTTGACCTTCAAAAAAGACGATTACAATAATTACTGTTTGAACTAAATTTTGGATTTCATTCACTTTCGTTACTAATAAAATGAAAGAAAAAAAATGAAGATAAGTAAAAAAAATGTCAATTAAGGAAAAAAGTATGTTATAAAAGAGAATAATTCTAAATTATAGTTCAAGTCGGTCAAATTCATAAATGACATAAATTACGCTAAAGAAACCTACACTTATTCATTTGAACAACCATATATCATATTCAACGCATTCCAATACATTTCTAATAAGAGAGAGAAAGCTAGAATTAAAGGGATTGGAGGAGAGGGACGTGGAAACCAGTGAGAGAGAGTTGAAGAACAGATGGAATGAAAGTTTATATTTGTTGTTGTGAAACTAATTCTGCAGCCAATTATAGACGTTTGGAGGGAAAATGAATAATTTAAAACTCGAAAAAAAGTCAACATTGTTCATAAAATTGAAAAGAAGCTTGAAAGAATATCCTTTTGGATGCTTTTTTTTTTTGGGTTGAATTTAAATATGAAGAAGATGACGAACCGAAGGAAAGAAACATGCAAATTAAAAATGGGCACTTGTATCATTAAAAAAACAAAATTAGACCCGTATGTGTCACTTAACTTTTTAAATTGTAGAAATAGTAAATAAATCAGCCTAATCCAATTTTGTTGATGGATTTGAAGTAAAATGTCAAAAATACCTTTCATTTTTCAAACAATTTGATTGTTATGCGATTGTTATTGGATTGTCGTCTCATTACCTTTTACATATTTTTTTTAGCAAAATACCTTATACATTTTTTCCCAATATTAGTTAGTTTTGTGAGATTAGTCATTTGATTAGCTTTTGATTGTCATGTTGATTATCTTCTATTATTTTTATTTTCAATTTTTGTTAGATAAAAATAGTCATTTGATTACTCTATATTGTTTTTATTTTTCGATTTTAGTCGGCCTTTTGATATAGTCTTTTGATTATCTTTTGATTGTCATCTAATTAATCTTCTATTTAGTTAGCTTTTTGAGATAGTCATTTAACTACTTTTGGATTGTCATTTGATTACTTCTTATTTTGTCATAGTAATTTTTTTATATTACTTGATTGTCTTATAATTGACATCTAATTAGTTTATATTTTTTAGCATGTCTAATTATTCACTACTAGAAAACTGGCAATACTTGACGCTTTTAGTTTTGAAATTCTTGAAAGTTTTTATTAAAACTGTCAAATAACATGAAAAAATGTCAAGAATAAGAAATAGGGAAAAAATGCATAATTTATTAATTTTTGTTTTAAATACTTGACACATTAAAAGTGTCAAAATTAATTTTAATTACTTGACATTTTTTAAATATCAAGTAATATATTTTTCATAATTTTTAAAAAACAAAATTTTCCCTCTTTTTATTTTCCCAAATTTTCCTTTTTCCCCCAATTTCTAAAAGAAACCTAACTTTTTTTCTCAATATTTTCCTTCTTCCCCGATTTTCTTCTTCTAGATTTTCTCCAAACTCACATAGCTCCAGTCGTTCGTTCGTGCGCTACCACCAAAGCTTCAATCAACCGTTTGGACACCACATCTGAGCTTAAGTCCATTCCGTTCTTTCCAAATGTGCGTCAATCGTGCGCTCCAATCATCTGCTTCACGTTATCGTCTGGAGATCGGAGACACATCAATTTTTTTCTCTTCTTATCTCACTTTCTGCTGCATCAAACCCTAAGCCCTCTCTTCACTCTCTTCTAGTTCTCTCCGATCTTCAACGTTCGGCCCCTCCCCTCCGATCAGACGACGCCGGCGACTGCCGCTCACCCTCTTCTAGACGACGCCGACGATTGTATCTCCGATTAGACCAGCCGCACTCGCCCTTCGTTTTGGTCTCGGTTTAAAGGTTTTTACTCTTTTGTTTTCGTTCTTTTTTCTGTATCAATGTTTGAGGAATGTTTCAACTGGTTTGATGGAACACACACATATGTATATGCTTATTTATTCGTTACTTCATATTGTGATGGAACTGCTGCCACCGATCGTGTTTTTGTTTGGGTCATCTATGCAGTCTCGTGGGGAAGTTGGTGGAACGTCGTCACCAGAAAATGTCAGAAGAGAGATTTTGGAGCTTGAGTTCCCTGATGATGGTTACAATTATTTGCTGTATCTTCGGGTGATTAGGAATACTGGTAATGGTTCGACATCTTATCAGAACCCCAAGGCCAAGCTGAATCATGTTCCACTCGATGAGAAGGTTGGTTGTTTTATTTTGTTCAGAATACAAACTATTTTTTGGCATTTGGGCTTTATTCATAATACGGATTGGATACATAAGTTAGCACATTCAACATTATACTGTGGTTACCTATTTATGAAAATAAGCAACAATTTGGGAAGCTTTTGTGTTGTCTCTGGATAAGTTTTTTTCCCTTTCGTACAATAGCGTTTCTTTGATTGTTTTATAGGCTTATTACGCCTCAAGAATGATTGTTTCTAAAGTGAACTTTGATGCCAATGAGAACGTATACGAAGCTGCATCCAAGATTGTTGGAGTCAGGGTTCAAAATGTTGTTGACCTTGAAATAGCTGCCCTTCTTGATGACGATGATTTATTGCGGTTTGGTTCTGATGTGACGATGATTTATTGCGATTTGGTTCTGATGTGAGTTTCCAATCGTTATGCATTGCAGTTCTGTAGATTTTTGGTTCTCACATTCTTGTGATTATATTTTATATTTTGCAGGCCTTTTTCTATGTCGTTCATGATCTCTAGCTTTATTCTGGAGCACTTTGGGCTGCTATAGGTTCCAATAAGTATTAGGTAAATCAATTGGATCCTTATTCTTAGTTTGGCTAGGAATGATTGTATTAAATTTAATATTTTGGGTTTCATATCAGATTGATACAAGGACTTCATACAGTCAACTCGAGTTGGATGAAGTGCGAATGGAGCTTGCTGATTTTTTGGATGCTCACATGTAATTATGGTGATAGCTAAGTTCTTTTGGGTTAGATAGAGAAGTTTTGTTGATACTGGATATAGTTGAACTCGTTTTGTTGGTATTGGATATAGGTAAAAGACAAGTTTTGATATGGTACACCTTTAGGCTGAACATATATTTTGTTTATATATTGACATTGATGGAAAGTTTAGGCTATTGTTAGATATTTGATCTACACATATATATGTTGTAATTAACTATGTAATCACCAACTTATATATGGTTCATTTGATATACATATGCAATTTCTTTGATGTGTAGCCTGAGTTGATTTCAATTTTTCAATTGATGTGTATTTTAATATTGTTGGACTTCAAAACAGGTGAATGATAAAATATATGGATATTTTAAAATATATAATTTTTTATTTGAACAAACCTTATATACTTGATACCTATAAATTGTCAAGTATAATATCACTTGACGTGTAAAAACTGTCAAAAATAAAACCCCCTTATTCTTGACACTGGATTAGTTGACGCATAAAAACTGTCAAGTATAATTATATACTTGACGTTTTTTCAATGTCAAGTATAATTATACTTGACACTTAGAAATTATCAAGTAAACCTCCCTTATTCTTGACACAGAATTAGTTGACACATTAAAAAGCGTCAAGTAAACCAATACTTGATAGTTAAAAAGCGTCAAGTAAACCCGATTTTGTAGTAGTGGAGGGGAGTGCAACACTACGAGACGTTAGTGGAATGACCTGTTAGTTAACAAATGTTGATTAGCTCGCTATAAAAGAGCTCATGATCTATAGGTCCATTAGGTTCCCCTGTTAGCTCATATGAAATAAATTTAGAATAGTATGATGGAATAAGTCAAATTGTTTGAAATAGGATAAGAGAGAGAAACTGACAAGTATATATATGAAATAGCCGTCAGTTTAAATTACTAATAGAGCTTTATGCTTAAATGAGATTTAAATATTAAAGATATGAATGTGGATTCATACTCGAAATCTCAAAAAAGATGGGAATACTCAAATGTATAAAAAGTCAAAAAGTTGACTTTTGACTTTTGGAAAGATGACAATACTCAAAGTTATCAAAGTTATAGTAATTTAACACAGACGACTATATCACATATACTTGTCGGTTTCTCTCTCCTCTCCTTTTTCAAACAATTTGACTCATTCTATCATACTGTTCTAAGTTTATTCCACATGAGCTAGCAGGGGAAATTAATGGACCTATAGATCACGGGCTCCAACGATCCGAGATTAACAGGCTAAACTCTTTTATACGGAGCTAATCAACATTTGTTAACTAACGGGACATTCCACTAAAGTCCCCTAGTTGCACCCCCCTCACTATAGATATATTTGTGTCCATTTGATATAACCATGAACAGTAAGTTAATCCTTCACAGGTTGTTCACAAGTTGTTCGTAAGCTTGCTTGGATCGAAAAGTACCGTTTTACCCCTAAGACTACATCTTTCTCCTTAAGTCCCACTGATCCACTATTGAACAATTGGTTTTAAGGTACAACCTATAAACTGAATCTCTCTCGGGTCAATGAGAGGGTGGGGCCCCATTGTTCAAGACTTGGATTCAGTCTTTAATGGAACAATCTATCTACTAACCCTAAAGCGAGTAGGAGCGAATTCCGTCTTGCACCCTGTGTTCCCAACTATCCACCCGATCTTACCTCTGAAATGGGAGGCTTATTGGGTCAATGCTAATGAGTTGCCCTCACCTATACAGATCTAAGGATAATCTCGTGTGAACAGGAGTTCACAGTTAGCTCAGGATTAAGATTAAGTTACCTAGGTAATTAATAATCGAGATAGTCAATTTTAAACAGTAAAAGACATTATAACGTAAAAGTGACTATTTCATGGTTTTGCCTTATGTAAACCTTTTACATAGGATGACCCTATTTTCATGTCTCTACATGAACGATTCAGGATTACATCATTTATATTAACTACAAAACGGGTCACATCCATAGTATCTCTAAATAAGGCGCCCAACCTTTATTTATATACTATAGACTATTTAGGCTATTTAATCGAACTTAATCCATATTTATGTCTCTACATAAAGTTCAAGTTTACTCAAAATAGCCTTGGGATCTTAGTTTATTAGATTTAAGATTATAGTATTTAATTTCTCAATAACGACTTTATTGAATAGAATATGATTACAAACTACGAGTTTTAGGACATAAATTCCAACAAGTAGGTCAACCCTAGTAGTGGTTCAAGCATCAATCGGAGCTTTGAACATAAGTTTTTTTTAAAAAACCTATATTTAACCTTATTTAGGTTTAGGGTTAACCCTTCACAGGTTGTTCGTAAGCTTAGGCCAATAATAAGGGTCAATGACACATAATGATATCACTACTATAGAAATTGAATTACTTGATGTTAATACAGTGTCAAGTAAACCTATACTTAACGTTTTTAAAAGCGTTAAGTAATTGACTGGCAAGTATAGTCACATTACTTGACACTAAAAAACTTGTCAAGTATACATTTACTTGACACTGTATTAACGTCAAGTAATTTATCGCACTTGACACTATTTACATGTCAAGTAAGATAATATACTTGATATGTATTTCACGTCATGTATACCGTTTATTGATATATTAAATATACAAAATTTTCCATTTTCTAGTTCCTACATCATGTACATTTGTTTCAATAAAACATACCTATCAACAAAATAAACTCTCCAACTAGTAGTTACACAACAAAAAAATGGCAAATAATTTAGTATAATAAGTAAACCAACAATAATTTTATTTTTCTCAACAATGTCATCAACAATTACAAAATTACAAAACCAATCCAACCATGCTATTCAAAAATTCAAAAGACTACAATTCTAGTTCAAGAAGCACAAACTTAATTAAAGAAGCTTGAAACTCAATGACCTTGGATGAACTTGGCTTCAAATAGAAACTTGGATTCCACAACCTAAACCAAAATACAACAATGTCAAGTTAAAATAGGTTCACGTAACAATATTTTATCAAATAGTTGCATTCTTTATGCCACTAAAGAATTAAAAAAAAAACGATAAAGAATGCCATATTAATTAATTAATTCCTAGTGGTAGACGTTCACACTTTGATTCAAATAATTTGATTCTTGATAAACCTTCTCTAAAACTCCTCATTTAATGAATTATGAAGGTAATTTGAGATAAGAGAGTTGAGAAGAGTTTGAATTAAATTCGACAGTCACCGAAGCACTTTGGACATATTATACTCAGTGGTACATAATATTGCAGTCAACACTAATGAACCTTGAAACTTAAATCAATTTCATTTCAATCAATGTTGACATTGAAGATCAACAAAATTATATCATTTCTTTAAATGCTAGATTAACTAATTCAAAATGAAGGAAAATCTACAAAGGTGCAAGTGTTACTATTACAACGCTATTAAAATATTATCAGAACTTTAAATTCTAAATTTTGATAGATTTGTTTGATTATGGATATTGAAGTAGAATGTAAATTAAATTTCATAAATCCAACATCATAAACAAAAATACGATATCAATATAGTAAATAAAATACCTTTCGTTTAATGGATACTGAAGATTAGTAATATGCCTGAAAAATGACTCCATCTTGAAAAATTGTACAGGAAAAAATTGAATGAAAAGAATATATGGGAAAAACCATTGAAAACAAAAGTTGGAGTTCAATATCATATCTCTTTCAAAAAACAAACACATAGTAGATTGTTTCTAAAACATATATATACAATTTTTTAATGAATGACACATAAAAGGAGAGATCGAGTGTTTAAATCTTAACTTTAGGAAATCTCCAAATTCAGAATTTGATGAAAGTAATAAAAGTTCAGATTTACCTGTATTTGACTTGCTGAGAATAGTGTGGAAAATGATGCAAACGATGGTGTTAAACTGAGAAATTTTCAGGAAAAAAAAAACGATTGCATTTAGGAAAAACAAATGCATTGAAGAAAAAACTACAAAATTTCAGATGTTTAAGTTCTAACCTCTAAATACAGAAGGATGGCATGAAGGGGAATGAAGCTCGGACGAAGGACGGCTGAAGGTACAGAAGCGACGATGAACGACGTGAAGGAGGATGGCCTGAAATGGAGAGAATGGCATGGAGATGGAGAGTCGTGGGTTATGGTTGACGATTGTTGAAGATGGAGAGCCGTAGACTGTGGGTCAACGACCGATGGAGATGGAGAGCGGTGGAGATGGAGATGGTGAGAACGGTGTGGGTGAGGGTTGAAAGGGGGAGATGAAAGGAGGAGACGAAGGGGAGGGAAATTTTAAAAAAATTATTTTTAATAAGTTTATTTTAATAAGTTTATTTAATGAAAGGAGTGAAATAAAAAGTATTTTTATACTTGACATTTTCAAAACATTTTTAAAGTGTCAAATAAAAATGTTAATTATACTTAAGTTATTTCCATGTCTAGTAAATGTTAACTATACTTTATGTGAAACAAACGTCAAGTAAAATCTGCACTATACTTGACACTAACAAACCGTCAAGTAAAATCTCCACTATATACTTGACGCGAAAAAAACGTCAAGTAAAAGCTAACGTAAAATAATTCGTAAAAATTTTGTTTTCTTCAAACTATACTTGACGTGTTTTTCGCGATAAGCAAATGTTCGCTATACTTGAAGCGAATAAAATGTCAAGTAAAATCTCCCTTATACTGAGGAAATAAAATGTCAAGTAAAATGAAATGTAAAATAGTTCAAAAAATTCCGTGAAAGCTCCACTTTTTTGAAACTAAACTTGACGTTTTTTCTTTACAATGATCAATAGTTGACGTTTTTTTAAATAAAAACGTCAAGTATGTAAAAGTTGCTAGTGTCAAGTAAAGTAGATTTTTTAGTAGTGTATATAATAATAATTGTAAAATTATGATAATGATTGTCTTTTGATGGTTCTCTAATTACTATCTAATAATTAAAATTAATATTAATTGTTATCTGAAAATATATTAGAACCAAACCAAAAAATTAGATCACTTTTGATAAAATAAAAGAACATGGCTTTAGTTGTAAACCAAAAAAAAAAAGAAAAAAGACTTACCAATTGAAAAATACCTACTTCAATTTTCGAAATCAAAATTGAAAAATAAGATTTTCGAAATCAAAATAACCAATCGAAAAGGAAAAAGGATGAAATTGATGTTCATAGAACACAAAAAGAAAAAAGAAAAAAGGAAAAAGGAAAGAGGGTATCGAAACCTACTTAATATGGTTTGGGATTTTCGAGATCAAAATGGAAAACGAAAGACGATGAAATCAGGGTCAAACACAAAAAGCAAAAAGGAAAAAGGAAGAAGAAGAAGGAATACCCGTAAAAAAGAGAAAGGAAGGCAACTTTGGTGTTTTGAAAATAAATAACATAAGTAAGGGCTGGATCAATCAAATTAATGCGGTTAATTACAAAAAGGGGGTTTTAACTCAAATGACCTAATTTGACCTATGATTTTACAAAATGGGCCTAAATTGGCTATATATTACACTAAGGTACTAAATGAGCTAATAATTTATAGAAAAGTATGGCCCAAATTACTACACTACTCATATTTATTCAATTACGTCTGGAAATTTTTTTTTTTGCAACGGATATGTTAATGGCATGAAAAAGGGGCAGATTTGAACCACGTAAGGAAAGAGAACAACGGGAAGATGCCTTCTTCTACACTTCCTTCGTGCATTCTGCTACACCTTTAATCAAACTTTAGGGTTTTGTAAAAATCGTTCATACCAGTAGCATTATTCCCTTCTGATGAGTGTTCAGCAGAATTCTTCCCTTTCGGTGAGTTTTTTTTACTTCTTATTTGAAATTAAGGGGGATATATATGAAAATTACCGCATTTTGTGCGCAGTGATAGATCGTTTTTCGCTCATTAGGGTTTTCAAAAACTCATTCTTCAGCAGACATTCAAGGTTCAGGCAACTCCGTTCCAACACTCTGTTTAGAAACATTCTACATTTCCGGTGAGTGTTTTTTTTTCTTATATGAAATTAAAGGGGGTATATATGGGATCATCACTTATTTATTTAACACTCTTTCATTACTGTGATTAGAATGTCTAAGAAATTATAATTCTTAATGACGTTAAAGTGTAGAGACTCTGTAAAACATACATTCAGTAATGCATGTTGTATATATTTCCAGCTGATTAAACCTCAAGTTTGAAGACTGTATATATTTAAGTGATTGTTTAGTTTTTAAACAACTAATTGTAAGTGCAGATACTCTGTAATGCATGTTGTACATATTTTCTCATTATGTTCGTATACTACAAATCTGTATTTTATATTGTATCATAATATGTAGGATAAGGTTGAAAAAAAATGGTTCGTAGAAGTGAAAGATGCTTACGATCAAGGCTGAAAAAGATTAAATCAAACAAGGATGATCTGATTTTGATAGATGATAATACAGAAGTATATCTCTTATTTACTGAATTGAAATTCTAAATTGTACGTATAGTTAAACACAAATATAATATGTGTATATATGTTCAAACAGGAATTAAGAAATGAAGAACCAATGGAATACCAACCACTCAAAACCATTTATCCAGAAGAAGACTTAAGAGGGCCGATAGGTACATAGATTGTTGTGTACAATGATCAAAACTTTTTGAAAATGGATGTGGTGTTTGAAACTCCGGAAGCAAAAATGACAAAAAAGAACAAAGGAAAACAAATTAAAACAGTAAGTATATGTTATATTTACTGATGTATATATATTTTATATGATTTCTAATGATGATTTATATTTGTTTGTAGAATAATGGAGGAGAAACATCGTATGATGTACCACTAAACTTCTCAACGGATTCTGATGAGGACAGTGTACCAATAGCCAAAAAGAGATTGTTTGAATGTGTGTTGAAGAGGAAAGGGAAAGAAACTGAAACTGAAAATGTACGTATATACGAAATGTAGGTAATGTAAATAACTATTGATACATTATTATAAGCTTTTTATTGTTTATATGAAATCTAGGTATCTAAGAAGAGAAAATTATGAAAGCAAGAAAACGGAAGAAGGATAATAGTAAGAAGATAAAAAAAAGTGATAGGAAGAAGGGGTCGAAAAACAGGGAGAAATGAGCAAGAAAATCAAATAAAAAGGTATATAAAATATATGTATATAATATTACAGTTGAGTAAAATACATTTTGTTATCACTAACAAATGATGTTACTGATATTGTGTCAGAAATCGACTGAGGACAAAAGCAGGGGAAAAAAATAGGAGATATAGAGGAAAATTATATTCACACTAGAAGAAATCTAGCCTTTAATGTCGGTTGGAAAAAATGAAAAATGAGCTTTAATGTCGCTTTTTAAAAAGCGGATGTTTAATGTCGGTTTTAAACCGACATTAAAGAGGGAGCTTTATCCTCCTTTTGAAAAGCAGCATTAAAAATCCTTTTTAATTTAATTTATTTATTTTTATTTGTAATAAAAACTAACTGTTTCTCTCTCTTACTTTACTCTTTCTAAATGACCCACACAATTTCTTCCATCCAATTTCTTCTTCTCTTCTTATTCTCATCTCACAGTGTTCCCTTTCTTCTTCGAACAGTCGCCGCCGCCACCACCACAGTCATCCCTCGTGCCCATCCCGTGCCCGCCTCCACTGTTGTCACTCTTCCCTTTCTTCGATCGTCTTTGTGCTTGCCACCACCGTCTGTAGTCCTTTTCTTCGACCACGTTCGTGTCCAGCCCTCACCACCACCGTTGCACGTCCGTATCTGTCTCACAGGCTCAAATCTAGTCTGCTTGTGGCTAGATATGTTGCAAGAGCGCCGATTAGCTGTCATCCGAAAGGTTCAATAGGTATCTGTAATAGATCTTTAAAGTATTTTCGAATTTATTTCTAGTATCAGTTACATTCTTTTGGATGATGAATTGTTGTTGTTTTTTGGATAAAATGTTCATTAATATATATATATATTTTTTCTTTTCAGTCTGTGATGCTTTCTGATGGAACTCCAGCGTCGGTGGCAGCCGCAACAAGGCTTAATCAACGACAGGGGTAGATTCCCATTTTAGAACACACAAAATTGTAGAGTTAAATAATGAGTGTGTTTGCGAAATGTGGTTTGTTGTTTCTTGTTCCCATTAGAGAGAGAACAAACAAATTACAGCTAATATCTTAGATCTTGATTTCATATAATAATTCTCACTATCTTTTTCTGTGCTTTTATATATTTTATTAAAAAATGTTCTTTCTGGTACCTTGGAAACTTCTCAGTTTTGTTGTATATATGTATATATTATTCTCTTTTGGGCTTTAGCTTGGCTAATATGAATCTTAATCATTTGGGTTTTGGCAAATGGATTATCAGATTTGGTCATGTTCTTCTCTAGATTAATTAAATGATTATTATTATATAATGTATGTATATTTGCCCCATAAACTTATAGATTTCAACACAATATAGATGTTTAAGTCATGTCTTTAATTTTAGGTTATTAACTCTAGCTCACATAATAATAATACTAAGAAGAAGGTGGTTTAATAATGATACAATATTGTAAAACAAAAAGTTATTTTGTTTGCATATAAATCTGGTATGGATGATGATGACTTATTTCTTATACTTTCATTAGGCTTTTCGACTTGGTATGGTGCTTCTTGTTTTGAATGCTTCTTAGATATTGTCATTTATCTTGTTTGTTAATTTTCAGATTCTTTTCTTGGGTTTGTAGGCTACTTTGGCTGATTCCTTTCTAGGCTACTTTGGCTGATTCCTTTCTAGCATATCTTGATGAACTCTCTAATGTAAACAAGTTTCAGGTTTCTAAAGGCTTTTTACTTCTCCGTGTAAATGAAGTAATAACTATGTTGATTGTTATGTAAGTGAAGTCTTTAATTTGTTTGGTTTACTTGGTGACTTTAATTTGTTTTGTTAATTTGATGGAGTTAATTGTTGTAATGTTTATAAGACTTGACCTTAAACTTAGTTTTGTAGCTATTTTTGTTAGTTCTTACTATAGCAAAAAACTTTCTTATCTTAAAGTTTTGATGAGAAATTTTCATGAGCTAGTTTTATTTTGACGATTGTTTATTTTAAAGTACTTTTCATAACTTAGTATAACCTTTTTGTTGTAGTTAAGGTGTTTGAAAAAATATCTGAGAGATCTTCACTAGATTTTCATATTTACTAATGTGGCAGCTATTGGGTCTCCATGGTTGTCATTAAAGTTTAACTTTATTTTGAGATGTATTTACGAAACTGTGAGCTATAAAATATGTTTTCTTGTCATGTTTCATGAGTAGAAATCTTCATGGAGAGTTTGAAGACTTGTCACAGACTTAAGCTAATACAATTTCGTACTCATCTTTTTCATTAGAGAAAAGTCATTCTACTGGAAAAAAAGAAGAGATATTCTCCCTCTCTTCCTTTTGTTGTGGTGGAACTCATAGAAATGACTTTTCCTTTTTCGATTTTGGTTTTATAGTAAGTGAGTGGTCCAAGGGCTTTATAAAATAGCTGGAAGCAAACTCAATGGCTTGATTGCTGGGGCTTGGGGATGTCTTTGAGAGAAAAAGGTATCTACAACGTGAATCTAATGACACTCATTGTTTTTGTTTTTGTTCTTTTTGGTGCAGAACAAATGAGATGCAGAAGATGGGTTACAAGCGTTCAACAAAGAAGTGCAAAGAAAAATGGGAAAATATGAACAAATATTTCAAAAGGACCATTTTAACTGGGAAGGCTAGTATTGCAAATGGTAAGACATGTCCATATTTTCAAGAATTAGATATTCTTTATAGAAATGGAGTGGTAAATACTGGAGTTGTCTTTGATAGTACAAATACTGGAAATAATTCCAAGGCTGAAGTATAGATCCTTTTCATGAAGATGCTTGTTAGCAGCAGGAGACAGTATTTATTTCTACCAAACAGAAGTATACAAGTAGGCTGCACTTTGCTAGCAGCATACAAGACAAGGAACAGAAACTCTGTATGATATTTATTTCTGGTAATTGTTCTCTTGATACAAATCAAGGAACCATTTTGTTTGTTTAACCCGCTCTACACTCTTTCTTTTTTAATTTGGTTTTGTTGGCTATTTTTCTCCATTTGTTGGCACACTTGTTATTGAGTTAATTTTTTTAGAATCATCTGTTGTGCAGGTTATAATCTTGGATATGGGTCTTCTTGTAGCTGGCACAAAATATCGTGGGGAGCTTGAAGAAAGATTAAAGAAACAGATGGAGGAAATAAAACAAAGTGATGAAATAATTCTATTTATTGATGAGGTGCATACATTAATTGGAGCAGGGGCTGCAGAATGAGCTATAGATGCAGCAAACATATTAAAACCTGCCCTTGCAAGGGGTGAACTGCAGGTATTCTCGAGACAAAATAATTCACATAGAAAAGTCCAAAACAACTAAGAGGTTATGATTGTGGGAAGCTATTGCATAAAGAACTTCCACTCTAGGTTACAGAAAGAAAAAAAATAATGTATGGCAACCTAACAATTTTCTGTGATAAGAAACCGAACACTCCCAACAAAATAAAGCCAAAACAATTTAGAGTCCTGGCAGTGTAAAATACTGAAATTCTTGTAAGTAAATGGATAGTAGTTGAAGACATCATCTTTTTTCCTATGGATTTGTGTAGATTTAATGCTTGATTTCACTGGTTATTGAATTAGTTAGTTTGTAAGAGGAATAGGTCGATATTCTGAATTCTCCAACAGTTTCTTTAATTGAGGTTAGTTCTTGACGTCAAATGATTTCGTGATATGTTTTCTATTGAAAGCTTTGATCTGAAAAGTAAGTTACAATATATATGTGTGTGTGATATGTTAGAATAAGTCACAACAGTATATGCTAAGCTTTTATCTAGCAGCCATTGGCAAAGAAACTTGGGATAAAAGTGGTGCCAACTTTCAAGATTCTAAAGGATAAGAAGGTCGTTAAAGAAGTAACTGGAGCAAAGTTCGATGATTTGGTTCATGCCATTGATACTGTAAGATCCAGCTGAAAACTCTCCTCTCTTCTCTTCTTTGAAAATTTAAATAATATGATGCAAGGAAGAGTGTTCAGGGCAGTTATTTAAATAATATGATGCAAGGAATCGACCACGTGAAATGATTCTGTATATAATGTTTGGGAGATAAACATTTGAATGTGTACAATGACAGTTTCTACAAAAATAATGTGTACAAAAATTATTTTGATATATACTTTTCTTTATGAGTGGGTTTGAATGTTTTTGTAATTGGGTTTGGGTATGTTTATGGTTTTCTTCTAGTGATAGAACTGCTTACTACTATGCTTGACATGTTTGTTTGTAATAATGGAGATGATAGAAATCAAAAGTTATCAGATTAAATGGTTTATTTTGATATTGCTTGTAGAATGATTGAAGTCATCAGATTGAAAGCTAAGCGATTGTGTAGATAGCCAGACGATCATGAAGGTTGAAGACTGAGAAGGCGTTTAGAATTTCTTATTTAAGTCTTGTATTAGGATCTTGTTTCATGTACTATTGTAGAATGTATATATAAACACAATATTAAGTTTTCATTTTGTGTATACAAATTTAAAAGATAAATATTATAGTTTCTAAAATAATATTAATTTTATTAATTTGTTGGAGCGAGAAAAAAATATTTATCTATATGGATTCAATGTTGGTTTATAAAAAATGGACAATAATACAATAATTAAATAAATATAAATTTCTAAAAATGGACAAAAACAAGCCTTTAATGTCGGTTTTAAACTGACATTATTGGCCTCTTTAATGTCGGTTTTAAAACGACATCATAGCCTAGTCGACATTAAAGGGCTTCAATAACACTATAAAAAATGTCGGTTTAAAACCGACATTAAAGCCCAACCGACATTAAAGGGCTTCAATAACACTATCAAAGATGTCGGTTGAAAACTGACATTAAAGGCCTTTAATGTCGTTTTTAAATCGACATTAAAGCCCAACCGATATAAAAGGCCTTTAATAACGCTCGCAAAGATGTCGGTTGTCAAGTGACATTAAAGCCCTTTAATGTCGGTTTTAAACCGACATTAAAGGTCAGATTTCTTGTAGTGATCATGGCTATGCTGTAATCTAATAGTATATATTAAGTATACATATAATGATATTGTCCTTTATATTATGTGTGCAAGGTGTACCATTCATCCTGAAAAGTTAATGATCAAGAGTGCAAAAATTGAACATCTATGCAAGATTATATGTAATTAGAAATATAAAAAAAGAATTAAATAGTAGGGAATTAGAAGTATTTAGAAATACAACTTTTGGTAGTTTTCTAGACCTCAAATTCTCCAAATTCCAGAGCTAACTCCTATACCACATAATCAGACGTCAATGTATATTGACGAAGGATGATGAGTTATGGTTTAACTTCGAAGGAACTATAGCCAAATTTGGCATTAGGAAATTCGAGGCAATAACCGGTTTGAATTGTGTTCCATTGCCAATCGTAGGTAATTCTAAGGTGAAGGGAAAATTTCTTTTAAAGTACTTCAAGAATGAAGATCCTATATCGAGGTCAAGGGTCTCCTTTTTATTTAATGAATCGAAAAAACTGAAGGAGGAAGATAAAATTAAGATGAGAAAATATACTTCTTAGAGAATTTCCTCCTTCGAAAACAATTCACAACCGGATGTAATTTCGAACACATCAAATTACTGGATGATGAACAATAGTTTGATGCGTATCCATGGGGTAGGATAGGGTATAATGTGCTGATTGATTCTGTTAAAAAATCTATAAAAAATCCTTCTGCCCTAGATGTTAGAATTTCTGGATTTGCTTCTTCCCTATTAGTATGGGTGTACGATTGCGTCCCACTATTGACCGATCCTTCAATATTTTGTGCACAAAAAATTGATGATAATAAGATCTGCCTACTGAATTGGGTAGTTAACAATCACCCAGAATGGAAAGAACTGACAGAAAGGTTCTTCAACCACGAACATGTTTGATAGGAAACTGTATATTTTATACTTACGGATAATATTTTATATGTACATGCATATAGTATAGACTCATATCTGAATGTGATTTTTGACACAGTTCTAATACAAGACCATGTTTCATGAGGATGATTTCATGGAATGAAGCACATTCCACGAAACGAAAATGAGGGAGGAAATTCATGAAAGATTTGAGAGAGGTGAATGCTCACGACAACCTGAGCAATCTAATGAGGAAGTTCTTGATTACTTCCTCAAATTATGGTCGACAATTAATGTTTAAACCAGAAATTGGACAAGTTGATTCAGGAGGTCGAAGGTCTGAAAAATATGTTTAAAGAGAAGGTAACTGAAATAGTGGAAATAATGAAAACATACAAAGGGGTGACAATAATGATGGAGGTGAATGAGATACAAATAATGAGAATGTGATAATGAAGTTGATAGGGATGTTACTAACCAGAGGTAGATTTTCTATTCATTTGTATATTATGATTTATGGATTCTTCTGTATATTAGATATATATAGACGTATATTTTTTCATACTAACTAATGATGAACAGGATGGAAACGATGAAACAGAAAATGAAGGACAAGAGGTATATTAGACAAGTATATACTTATATTTGTAATTTATAATAGTGTATATTACATACTAATTATGAAGATTAATAGGGAGGGCAAAATGATTTGCTTGATGATGTAGTATACAACATTGCTCTCCTTAATGAAGTAGACAAAATTGAGAAAGAAACAATAAAAATGAAGATAAGTAATTTAGTCATTATAGTTATTATTTTTCGATATATGTGTAGTTTGAGATTATTATAAATTACGCATTATGTGCTTCATGTAGAAGAAAAAATTGGAAAAAAGATATGCTCAAAGACCTGTACCCTGTTAGGACTGCTACAATTACTATATGTATATTACAATTGTTGATAAAATGTATATCGTCATATTGAAAATGTACATTACTAATTATTCAAAGGAATAACAGGCTAGAGGTAGAGATATTGCTTATCAACAAGTAGTGAGGAAGAGCATGGGGAGAGAAACTTTACCTTTTAGGATATTGAGATCGTCATTCACAACGTAATTTGGTTCGGCGGAGCTAAAGAAGGAAAAAATAGAGTTGAATATTCAAGGATTTGAAACACTAAGTTTTAAATTACTCTCCTAAGGACTGTAGTATATTGTGTTATTTGGATTTCATTATGTTATTTTGATTTGAAGAAACAACTTTGTAATTTGGAATGTATTAATTTGGATTATGTTATTTGCTTTATAATTTCGACTGTAGTAATTAGGATTATTATGTTATTTCAATTTGAATGAACAACTCACAAATTTTATAACTCTGATAATTTATATATTTTGTTTGTTAACAAATGTTTGTTTAAAGGATGTTATTAATTGGAACATGACTATATTTAAGGTTATTGAAAGAAACTTTGGGATGTAGCAGAATTTTTTAGGTTATTGAAAATGAAAGCAATCTGATAATATACTTTTCGACTGAGAAGGTATATATTAAATAAAAACGTGTATATCAGGATATTATACATTATAATTTGAAGTTAACTGAAATTTACAATATTAATTACAATATTGTTACGTTTTGAAGTGTAAAGTTTGTCCTAGAAAACTAAGTGCGTATGCGTGGAATACAAGCGTATATTTTTAATATTATGAAGTATATAAGAACAGACGAGTAAGGAAAATTTAGAAAATGTTTATAATTGAAATTAAAATTTTAACAACATTACAATATAAAAATTTAATTATAAGTATAAAACATAATAAATAAAGAATAATCTAGTTCAATAAGGAAAATTTGCATCTTTTGTGGTTATAACCAACACGTTCACAACGGCCACATTTAACGCGTCTCTTGAATTTCATTCTTGAAGAAATTTTAATTTTCTTTGTTCAACCAACAACACGTTTTACATTAGGGGGAAAGATGTGAAGGATGACAATGGACATAATATCATCAAGTATTTGCCATTGACGATAATCGCCTAAGAGATTTATTAGGCCTCTATATATTGAACTAAAAGTGTTATTCAAGTAAAAGGGTGACACATATGACTTAATTGATAAATGTTTCATGTTAAAAACAGCACATGCATATGCACTAGGTATTTCCAATATATTCCACATCCTGCAACTACAAACCTTCGTAGGTAAGTAAATCAAATATTGGGAAGTTTCATCTATGACTCGGTATTTCATGTTATTAACCAGACTAACCTACAATGCAAAAATACAAGAGTCATATATAATGTATATATGAAATATGGAGATGTATATTACGTAAGAATAGTTAAAATGACCATACCTTCATTGATCGACTACGTTCAATCTGTTCCCTTAATATACCTTCAATGGTTTTGGTAAAATCAGTCACTTAATAATCAATTTTATTTCTTCGTTCAAAAAACCATCTTTTCAACATCATCCGCAGAACCTCAAGCATTGAACATATTGGTAACTCCATAGCCTTCAACATAGCATAATTCAAACTCTCAGATATATAAGTGGTCTTGACATTATATCTCCTACGAGGTGAGTAGGCACAAGACCACTTAGCAAAACCAATGGATTCAAGCTCCTCACGTATACTAGGGACAGAAGATTCTAACAAACGCATTTCGTGTTTGAAGTCAACAATATTAAATGCCTTTCCACATGCATGAAATACAGTATCCATTATTCTCTTATACTTCCACTTGAGGTTCTTAAGTAAATGAACAAGGTACATGCAATGTAAAAGTTGGGAAATACTACCTCTATGACTTTGCATATACTTTTATGCCTATCAGATACTATGAAAACCTCATTTCGACCATCAATAATTCTCTTCAATTGGTTGCAAAACCAGATCCATGAGGAATCATTCTCAGAATCTACAACACAAAAGGCTAGTGGAAAAATCTGATAATTGGCATCAGGTGTTGAAGCAGATAACAAAGTACCACCGTACCTATTCTTCAAACTTGTTCTATCAATAGAAATGGTTGGACGACAACGTTGCCAACCAGAAATGGAAGCAGATAATGCCATAAAAAAGTAAAGAAATCTACCATTGACGTCAACTTTGTATTTAACAACATAACCTATCAACATTAAAAAAAAAAAAAAAAGAACATATGACGAAAATATGTTAGAAATAATGATGGAAATTTGTATATTAATATACCTAAGTATATTGTAAATATACCTAGATTGTTGAGTTCCAATATGTATGCAAATCTGGGTAGCATCTTGTAGGAGTCCTTTGGAGAGCTGTGAATATCATCAAACGCAGGCTCACAAACACCTCATGCTTTTTGATAGGATATACTTAAACCATGTTCAGCACGAATAAAATGAACTATATCTTTGGGAGTTGACAATTCAGAACTAGCTAAAGATATTTTGTTCTTAATTAAGTCCTTGATAACAGTAAAGGCAGCCTGTCTATGATCGGTTAATGGAACAGCCATTGAACATATATGTTTAGAATCAAACCTAGTAAGAACCCATAATGACATATCCCCATGAATACAACAAGAAGCACGCAAGGACCATTTGGAATTTTCAATGGTGTATTGCAAAATCATAACTTCCTTGTTTGATTTCACAGTAACGTATTGAAAATTATCTTTAAGAGCAATGACTTATATGCACTGTTTGAACAAAGATTTGGTTGAAAACATGTCCTAGACTTTCAGTGCAAAATTGGAATCTACCTTAGACATATCTATGTTCTCAAAAAATCGACCCCATCATGAATTTGGATTTTAAAAGAACTCAACGACGATGAACCCAAACAAATAGATAAAGGGCCAATAGAATGAACAATAAGGGCAATATGACGCTCAACATTCGATGCTATTATATGGTAAACTCATTTAACATCATTATAGCAAAATCCTTCTTAACACATTCTATAGGACCTAGGCAAAGGTATATATATATATATCAATATTGTTCATATCAATAATACTGGCTAACTTGGATTTAAGGCTACTGTACAATTTTTTATAGCACATATGTTCATTAACTATAATCTCGAACGCACTAAAACTAACATAATTGTGCGATTCATTGAAAAACCCATCGAAGTATATTGCAATTCTAGCCATCCTGACAAACATATTACAAATATATGTAACTATTACTATATGCCCAAATGTATGTATTATGGTAAATAATAAGGGGTATATATCTAAATAAATAGACTGCAATACTGGCTATCTGGACGAATGTATGTATTATGGTAAATATGAAGGGGTATATATTTACAAAAACAGAGAAGATAAATAACTATTGGAACTTATAAATCTAAAATACATCTTAGGGAATATAAGGTTAGACGTTCTCGGAATACTATGATTTCATGATTTAATGGAGTACAAAACAAGGGAGGAATGATAGAAATAGAACTAACCGGATATATGTGAAGGCGGTTGGTATTCCCTAACCGGATAATTGTGAGGAATGACAGGAATAGAACCACCGGTGAAGCTCTGAACATAGTGATTTAATATAAAGATTTTGGAGGTTGAGGATTTCCGACCGTGGAAGAAATATCCGGCAGAAAATATATTGAATTGGTGGAGGACTTTCGCGGGTGAAGAATTTAAAAATTATTCCGACGGAGGATGTGAGTAGAAGACGGCGGAAGGTAAGCAAAAAATTGGACCTAAGCAGAAGACGATGGAGGAATTAAGAAATTGCATTACGAAGTATATTTTTAAATAATGGGAATAATTAAGAAATATATTTTTGAATAATATTTCCATATTAAAACATATATCGATTTGATTATAAATAATTGCATTTATACAAGGAAATATTTTTTATTTATTTAGTTATTGAATATTAATTAAAGATACAATTAAAGAAATTATATATACAATTATGATAACAATAATGAAATTAAGAAAATAATTAAATCTTAAATTCGGATTTGACATATAATAAATGTTAATCACAAAGATAAACCGGTCATAAAAATAAGTGAATTTCTATTTATGTAAAAAGTTGAAAATTTAAGATATTTTCAAAATTTCGTAGACGAAATCGACCTTACCTCTAAATCTTTCTATAAAAAAAGCGCTAATTGCGATATAAAAAATCATGTGTCATGGACTGAGTTTTTCAAAACATTTTTTTGCTATGATGCAAGTTCCCAATTAAAAAGAGGCGCATCTAACCTGGGGTGATGAACCATGTTTGATTTGAAACATATAATATGGTCCAAATGTTGTTGACTATAACTGACATATCCACTACAGGAGAGGCAAGTCTTTTGAAATATAAACTCTTGATTTTGAGTTAACAATATTTTAGCCTAACCAAAATAAAAGTCCAATCTTTAGAAATGGTAATTGGGGTAATTATGAAAAGAATGCCAGCGCTTGCAAAAGTATTTTCAAGTATTTTGGAAATGGCAATCTCGTAATTACGGAGCAAGTTCAATACCAATGTTGAGAAATTATTGTGGGTGAATTTTTGCATCCATAAGAAAAAAATGTTTTTTAAAAAAACTCATTTTGATTGGAGTTGGTGGTTCTTCGCATCCCTTCATGTCTTGATTAGAATTCTCTTGCTTTAGTGCATTTCAATATTCTTGGGTGGAAGTTGTTCAAAATAGAAGCACTATGAAATTGAGGCAATTAATTGGTTAGACAAATGAGGCTTTTGTCTTACTAATTAATTGATCAAGGGTCTCAAATCTTGCATAATTCTTTTGACTCTATGATAGAATCGGTAAAAGGCAAATTAAATTCCCTTGTTTTTCATTTCCGAAGAAAACCATATCTTGTAGTTGTTAATTGAAGTGAACCCTCTTAATTTCCCTCTTAAAGAAATGGAAGAGAGATTGATGATGTTAAAACCATGGCAAAAATACTAGGATCATTAGATCCAAAGTTATAATATATTGTTGCCATAATTGAAGAAATAAAAGACTTGAGATCATGAGTATTGGAAACTCACGGGTTCATTACAAGCATGTGAAGAAAAGAAAAAGAAGGAAGGAATTGTGTGGATCAATTTCTCATGTTTCGAGTTAATTCTACTGGTGGATGAGTCAATCCCAACAATAGAAGCGAACAGGGATGCAGACATGGTGGATATCGAGGATGAGGAAGAGAACCAAAGATAAGAACATGGTTGGAGGCCCACTAAAAAAATAACAATAGTTACCAAAAAGGATTGAAAAACTCAACAAGAGGTCATAGAAAGGGCAACTCAAGATCAAGGTATAATAAATCAATTAATTGTCAAAAGTATTGATCATTATGCATTTAAGAGCACCTAGAAACAAAAGAGTCGAAGAGAAAACAAACTACATTGAAAAAAGAAGTCAAGAATGTGGTACCTTGTCGATAGCTTGTACAAATAATGAACGGATCAAACAAAATACATGGTACCTGGACACTAGTACATGCAACAATATGTGAGGAGTAAAAAGCAGCATGTTCCTTGAGTTTGATGAATTGGAGAGTGGCAATGTAGCATTTGGAGATGAATCAAAGATAAAAGTAAGATGAAGAGGTAACATTCTCATCCGATTAAAGAATGGTGATCACCAACTTATTTCAAATGTCTATTATATGCCAAATACGAAAAGTAATATCTTGAATTTGGGTTGTAAACCTTGAACCCAAGAATCCTTAAGTCTTCTAAAGAACTCAAGTAGTGAATAGGGGTTGAGTTTAGGTGGAGAAGTTGAAGTTGAAATTCGGTTGATCAATTAGTACAAAGAAAATAAACGGAAAAGTGAGTAAAGGATGGTTGTTAGCTAAGCAACATGGTTAAGTTTCATTGTAGTTAAGGTGACCTTAAAGAAGATTTTTTTTAGTTAGGCATTTTGGACAAATTTCTAGGCATTTAAATGTTAAGTAGTAAAAATGAACCTCCAAAGACAAGGATCGACTAGTTTGATAAGTCGCTAGGCAGGGGGATGTGCTAGGCGAGCTGCCTATGCGACTAAGGCAAGACACAAAGTAAGTGCCAATAACCTCTATGCGACAAAGGAAGGTATGGATACCCAAAAAATTTAAGATAATTTGTTAGTTAATTATCTTAAATAATTTATGATTAGATCAGTTGAAATTAGAAGTTAAGGAATTTATTTGGTGTTAGATTAATTGGAATGAGAAGTTAAGAAATTTATTTGGTGTAATGTGTTGGATTAATTAAGTATACATATATGGATATGTATATTTAATTAAAGATTCTGGAATTCGGTGGAGAATGTTATTAATTATAATTATATAATTTTGATTATATAATTAATAAGTGAAAAATTGATGATTATATATTGGAATATATGGAAAAAATTATAACATCCCAAATTTTTAAAATTTTTTTTATTAATTATCTTAAATTATTTGGATGTTATCTCGAAGATTGAAGCTAAAACTTGAATTATTGGATTAAAATAATTCATGTTGTGAAATTTTAAAATAACCGATTTATTGAAGAAGATTTGGTTAATTAAGATAATTGAGGATTTGAGTTGATTTTGTTGTAATTAAAATTAGAATATATATGGGTATGCATATTTAATTAAGAATTTAGTTTTTTGGTGAAACATGATATTAATTATTTAGTTTTGTATAAATAATATGAAAAAGTAAAGTTAATAATATGATGAAATATAATTGTAATTTTAGGAAAATAAGATAATTAATGAAGAGATGATTGATTTGATTGGACCGGAAAAGATGATGGATTTAATTAGAAGAGAGAAGAAGAGTTTAAATAAAGGGTAATTTGCATAAATGTAACAAAATCCTAAAATATTTGCAATCCGTATAACAAAATAACCATCACATGAAATCGACTAATTTTTTTTAATATTCTAGATTTGCTCTTGACGCTTTTGAATTTTGCATGGCTCCGATTTCTTCCTTCTTCCTTTCCATTTTTTTCACAGTGACGACCATCGACAATGTTTCTCCTTCACTTCTTCTTCTGCAATTTTTCTTATATATGTATATATTTTTAAAGCACGATCATTGTTTTACCATTATTATTATTCTTGTTGCACGTCTCTGATTTCTCCCTTCTTCTTCTCCATCTTCTTTTCAGTGGCGGTCACCGACAATGTTCTCCTTCTCTTCTTCTTCTTCTGCAATTGTTCTTTTATATTTTTTTGAAATCAATAATCATAGTTCTACAATTATTATTATTCTTTTTCATTATACTTATGCTATTATTATCTTTATTTCCAATCAATCATTAATCTTGTATTTTTTTTCAATGTGTCGTGAACAGAGATGAACTATATGATTGTTTACAATAGGGTTTTTCAAAACCATCGTTTATCATGAACTATATGATCGTGCATATCATGGTCTACACGAGCGTTTACTAGGGCTTTTCAAAACCATCATTTACAATGAACTACTTGATCATGTATCATGAACTACACGATCGTGTATCATAAACTACACACAATTGTGTATCATCATCTACACGACCATTTACTAAGGCTTTTTCAAAACCATCGTTTATCATGAACTAACAATCGTGTATCATGAACTAACAATCGTGTATCATGAACTACACAATCGTGTATCATTTCCTACACGATCGCATATTATGATCGTTTAGAAGAAGAATTACACGAGCGCGTGTGGTCAGTGTTGATACTATTGATAGAGGTTAAATGAGCATTGCGGAAGAAAGACTAAAATTCAACCCTAATTGCAATTAATTAACAATAAACCCTAAATCGAAATAATATTAAATATAGGGCTTTTTAAGAAAAACTTACGTTTGAAGCTCCGATTGATGCTTGAACCACCACTAGGGTTGACCTACTATCATTCGGACTCAGAACCGGGTTGTGGGACTCGTTGGATGAAGGAAACCGAGAGAGAGAGAAAGAAGATGGAAAATAAATATGGAAAAAAGGGTTGGACTTTTATTTTATAAAAACAGCAGCCCAATTTTTGTTTTTAAGAAAAATTGTCAAGCTTTTTTCTTAAGGCCCTAAGAGCTCAATTTATAGAGAATTTATATGAAAGCATTAGTGGGCTTAATGTCTTCATAGTGTGTTAACACCGCGCACTATAGTTAGTCAGTTTATCCAACAAAATATTGGATTTTCTCACTAACTTTGCTCAAAGGGTAAAATTGTCATTTGGTCAAAGTCAAACTTTGACTTTCAACCAAAACAGTTAACATTTTGACTTTTTACAATTTTGTCCGTCTGACTAATTTTGACCTTCCGAGCATGAATCCGCATTAATTTTCTCAAAATTCAAATCACATTTGAATATTTGAATATATTGCCAGTTAAAGTTTGACTTTTCAAAATTCAAAAGTCAACATTTTTTCTTTTTACAAATTTGACTATTTCCTTCTTTTTCGAGCTTTCGAGTATGAATCCACATTCATATCTTTAATATTTAAATCACATTTAAGCATAAAGCTCTATTAGTAATCAAAAAACGATGGCTATATCATATATACTTGTCGGTTTCTCTCTCCTCTTCTATTTCAAATAATTTGACTTATTTCATCATACTGTTCTAAGTTTATTCCATATTAGCTAGTAGAGGAACCTAATGGACCTATAGATCATGGACTCCAATGATCCAAGATTGACAGGCTAAACTCTTTTATATCGAGCTAATCAACATTTGTTAACTAACAGGCCATTCCACTAAAGTCCCGTAGTTGCACTCCCCTCACTATAGATATATTTGTGATCATTAGTAAGCTAATCATTCTCAGGTTGTTCGTTGAAGGGATAAAAGCCCTTTACACAGCGGAATAATTAATAGAGACCTTAACTCAATTTAATTGGAGCCTAAAAAATACCAATACATTGGCAAAAGAAATTACAAAACTAATTTCTAAGGCTAAGCATGCATTCAAGAAAATACAGAGAAGAACTACTTACGTTCGTTGACGACTCTGAATCTACCAAACACCAATTTGGAGCACCTCCACTTGGAAACCTTCATATTCTCTAATTGAGATGGTTTGTAGGAACCAAATTGGATTGAGAGATTTTTTTTTCAGAGAAAATTTTCTAGAGAGAATGCGATGTTCCTTTCAAAATAAAAAAAAAATTCTTTTTGTTTTGTTACGCAAAAAATTCCCTCTTCTTCAGACGGAAGAAGTGGAAAGTTGAAAGAATAAATGGAAACATGAGAAAACTACGCACGTTCTTTATTAACTTAATTATTAAATTAATATATATTAAACTAATTTATTAATTTAATTTAATAATTAATGAAATCATATTTAATTAATATTTCATTTAAATCATATTTAAATGAATATCTATAGTTTTAATTTAATTAATTTAATCAAATCAAATTAAACTAAACTATTAATTAATTCTTCAATTAATTAATTTCTAAATTAAATATCTTATATTTAATTTAATCCAAAATTTGAATCATATTCAAATATAAATTTCTTTCATAACCTATAGTTTTAATATGTATCACATACACATTAAATTTTAACCTATAGTTTTAATATTTTATTCTCTCATAATATTATTTTGAATCATATCCAAAATTAAATTTAAATAATAAAGTCTAATTAAAATATAAACTTTATATTATAATGTATCAATATACATTATATTAATTCCCAAAGTAAATTTTAACATTCAAATTACAACCAATATAAATAAATCTCATTACTCTTTTACGAGCAAGGAAGGAGACCTAATGGACCTACAGATCAGAAGCTACAACGATATAAGATTAATTGGCTAAACTCATTAACCACATTAATCAATATTCGTTAACTGTGTGTACACTTCACTAAAAACTCACAGCTGAACCCTTCTTACTATAGATATATTTCTGTGTCCATGGATATAGACCAATACCAGTAAGTTAGTCATTCAAAAGTGTTCATAACACCAGCTGGGTCAAATTATCGTTTTACCCCTGAGTTACTTCTAGTTCTTAAATATCAGTGCTCCTCCAATGAACAACCCGTTTATGGTTCAACCATTAAACAGAAACCCCTCTCGTGCCATAGAGAGGGTAGGACCCTTTGTTCAAGTTTTAGAGACACCATTTAAGGGAACACTTATCTACTTACCCTAAAGGCGGGAAGGAGCGAATTCCGTCTTGTGTGATTATGTTTCCAGCTCCCCACTCGATCTTGTCCCCAAAATGATAAGCATATTGAATTAGAAATTTGGCCACTTTCACCCGTACAAATCAAAGGACAATCCCTCGCAAACAGAAGTTCATAATACACTCAGAATTAAGACGAAGTTACGTTCATAATACACTCAAGACTAAGACTAAGTTACCTAAGGTCATCCTAATGAAATAGAAACCCAACTAGTTAACGGAGTTATATCTAGTGATTACTATTTCGTGGTCCGGTCTTATGTAAACTCATTGCATAGGATACCCTCACTTGCATGTCGCATACATGAATGCATTGGATCAATGTGTTTGTATCAAATACAAAGTGAGTCCTATCCATAGTGTTAACAGAATAAGGTACCCGACCTTAACCCTATATTATAGATCCTTTAAGCTGATCTTGAACATTGATCCCCGTATGTCTCTACATACTGTTCAAAACTCATCAAACAGCTTAGGATGTTAGTTTATTGGATTTAGGTTATCAAAATAAAACTAATAATATAATCAATAACACTTATTGAACTTATAATAATAAAACACTTTATTAATAATGGTCAATGGATTATATTTACTATCTATGAGTTTTAGGACATAAAACCCAACAAGCTTGGCTGGGTCGAAAAATGTCGTTTTACCCCCAAGATTATATCTTTCTCCTTAAGTCCCCCTGGTCCACTATTGAACAATTGGTTTTAAGGTTTAACTTATAAACCGAATCCCTCTCGGGCTAAATAGAGGGAGGGGCCCCGTTGTTCAAAATTTGGATCAGTCCTTAAGGGAACAACTTATCTACTAACCCTAAAGTGGGTAGAAGTGAATTCCGTCTTGCACTCTATGTTTCCAACTATTCACCTGATCTTACCCCTAAAATGGGAGGCTTATTGGACCAATGCTAATGAGTTGCCCTCACCTATGTAGATCTAAGGATAATCTCGTATGAACAGGAGTTCACAGATTAAGTTACCTAGGTCATCAATAATCGAGATAGCCAGTTTTAAATAGTAAACGGTGTTATAACGTAAAAGTGACTATTTCAGGGTTCAGTCTTATGTAAACCTCTTACATAGGATGCCCCCACTTTTCATGTCTCGACATGAACGATTCAGGATTACATCGTTTGTATTAACTACAAAGTGGCTCGCATCCATAGTATCTCTAAATAAGGCGCCCAACCTTTATTCATATACTATAGACTATTTAGGTTATTTACTCAAACTTAATCCATGTTTATATCATTACATAAAGTTCAAGTTTACTTAAAAATAGCCTAGGGATCTTAGTTTATTGGATTTAAGATTATAGTATTCAATTTCTCAATAACGACTTTGTTGAATAGAATATGATTACAAACTACGAGTTTTAGGACATAAATTCCAACAACTACTTACATGATTGTGTATCATTTCCTACATGATCGTGTGTCATGATCGTTTAGATGAAAAATTACACGTGTGAGTATGACTGATTAATCACATGGTATTTTTTGTATTTTGCATTGTGGGCTTGTGGACTTGTTTCGTTTTCAAAATTGTTCTATACAGTATAAATATTTTACTGGTTTGTTATATTTTTTAAAAATCCCTTAAATAAATATATTTATTTATTATATATTTTATTATTATTATTATATATTTTAAAAAACCCCTTATGGTATCATGCATTTAGGACAAAAAAAAGAAAAAAAAAGAAAGAAGAAAAGGTTCTTCATTTTCTTCCCTAAGAAACCCTAGTCTTCACCCTTCACTATGCAACCCTATTCGATCTCAACCATTTGCGCCGCTTAGCTCTTTTGTTCACATTTTCGGTTTGCCACTACCCTTTGCTACTGCTGCTCACCGAATCATGGTTAAGATTGATATTTTGGTGTGATTTTTTGATCTTCTTAGATGGGTTTCGAAGTGTCCAACAAATACATAGTTTTCAAACTTAAATAGCTATTTCAAACATTTCTCTTGTACTTGTTATATCCTATATCTCTAAAGTCTACGAGATGAAGATTTAGGCATTAGTAGTGCCTTATCTCGTAATGGCTACTATGGGATGAAAATTCTAGGCGTCCTAGAGGCCCTCATCTCTACCTAGTCACAGTGATGAAAATTCTAAACATCTACTAAATACCCTTATCATAGGACTTTTAAGCACATGAAAAACTCCTTCGCAAGGTTATCATAAATATCCAACTCTTAGGTATAGACTAAAACAATCTCATGTTTAAAACATTGTCCCAAACAACATGTTATATAAATAGCTTGCATATAACAAGTCTTAAATATGTAAAACAAGTTTTGCTTTGAACAACTTTTAACTTAAATACTTTAGAAACTCAACATTCATTTGTTTGCTCATAATCAATGTATAAAGAAACTAATACTACTCAAACTTTACTAATCTTGAAACTCATGCTTTGGAAATCTATGTAATTCAAGTATAGTTCTCAAACATGTTAACTCAAATATGCATTAAACATACTTAATAAATCATGTTTAGAATTCACTTTTAAGTTCATTTTTATCATTCACAGATGATAGCTACTTCCTTAGCCTATAAATTTTTTCAATCTCCTCTTATCCTGAAATTAAAGAATTTAAACTCATTTTAAACCTCTAAAATCAGAAAACATAAAAAATTAGCTAAAAATTCTAAAAAACACCAAAACTTTCCAAAACTAATGCCATGTCGCTGGGCGTAGGTGGCAGGCAGCATGCGTGCACACACAGACCCTTAGAATGCCTTGCCACGTGCTTGCCTCGCACTTAGCATGTCACCCCCCTTTTACCACGTGAGATAGCTTCGCGCCTCTCCTTGTGTGCGCATTCGGACACCCCTTTGACAAGGCTTGAATGGTGTATGTAATATGTAGTTGGTAAGGTCGTTTAAAGAACAATCATGCTACAATATGTGCTAATTATGGAAAATGAAACACTAATTGTAAGCGAGAAGAATTGGGAAAAGGGTAGAGACCTACCAATTTACCTTGACAAAAGATTATTTATAAAAACTCTTCCTTATTATCGTAATGTGGTGGCAAGTGAGGGTGTCAAACCCAAAGGAGTGGAGGTGATTTTAACTTGACTTCAAACTAGGAAAGAATGTGATACAAACTAAGAAAGCATTAAAAGATTGGAAGAAATTTAAAGAATCATGTTGTGACAAGTAACAAAATCAATTGTAAGTTGGTATAACTCAAGATAATAGAGTATGTGAAAAAACTACCCAATTAATAAAAGTGAGGCAAGAGTAATAGGTCATCTGAGGGTTTTCTTTATCATTGGGAAAAAATTACAAAGTAAAAATTGAGATATTTTAGAGGTTCTTGGTCAAATTAATTTTGGGATTAAATTGCTTGAACACCAAAATTAATTTGTTCAAGATCCACACTTTTTACCTAGCAAGAGTCAAACAAATATGTATAAATTAAAGAAAGGACTCATTCACACATCATTTGTTCAACAAAAATTATAGGGCATGAATCTTTATTCCAAGAAATACCAAAGCAAAAGATTGTCAATCACAATGCTAGAAAATGGTGCTAGAATTAAAAAGTTCATCATTCAACAATGTTTACTTTAAATTCACAAAAAGAGCATATCACATACTTTGAATTTAATGACAAATTGAGTTTAAGAAAATTAAATTGGCCAAGAGAAAAGATATCATTGAACACAATATGTACAAGATCTAAAGTAAATCTAACAATCTCAATTGAAACTATGAACGGGAATCATTAAAGAGTCAAGAATTATCAAAAACTCAACAATTCTCAACTTTATTTCTCTAAAATGAATACATTTCATACAAAGCAAAATCTTGCTTGAATTTTCAGAATCATTACTTCACAAAAATATGAATTACAAACAATTTGACAAGAAAGTAAAGTGATGGTTATTGAAGAAATGAACCAAAAAAATAATAAAAAAAAACCTAAAAAAAAAAACTCTACCCACTACTCTTTACCTCAAAAAAGTTTTACTCCTCCATGAAAATCACAAAAATGGATGAAACTTTTTTGGGAGAAAAATGGATTTGGAATGAGATTTTGAGAGGGTTTTGTGGAGGGCATTTTGTAGAGGGTTTTTAAGTGGGTCTTTAGTGATTTTTGAGTGGGAACTTCATGAATGAGTGAATAGGAGTGAGAGAATGTATCTATAGGATTTTAGAGAGGTGGAAATGTAACTTTTGGTGAAAATATCGAAGAAAACAGACAAAAATTGCTGAAGAAGATGAAGGAAGATGGGTTTTTCAAGTCAAATTGGGGTTTTCACGAACAATTAAAGAAGAACGCGTGTAGGATTCAAACCGGTAACCGGGAGGACACCTGATGCATAGATGGCTGACACATGGTAGCAGATGACAGGTAGAAAGAGACACACGCGGAGAGGCTGACGAAAGCTTTCAAAAAGTCGGTGTTTATTTACAAGAATGCCACTAAAAAATTATATAATGCAATGGGTGAGATTCAAAGCCATAACCTCAGAGTGGCACACACGTGTTGGCCAAAATAATGTTGTTTTGGCATTTAAAAATTCAAAATTAATTCGTGTCAAGTCCAGTTCAAACGCGTGACTTGAAGGTGGATTGTATGCATGGAATTGCGTAAATTACAATTCTGTCCCGCAGTTCCAATTTGGCCTATCTTCCGCGTTAAGGCTCTGTTTTAAGTGTGTTTTATTGTGTTAGATCCGTAGCAGAGTCGAGTATCACATTCTTCATAAAAATATCAAAATAATAAATATATACATGCTATGGGTCAAGAATAAGCTAGTGATAAAGGAGTCAAGAATTATCCCAACACTCATGCATAGGCCTACTACATGGCCTTGGCGAGTACCCCACACTGCCTGGCTATGCACTGGCCATCTTGTGTGCTTACTTCTATGCTAGATAACATCTTATCTTAAAAATGCGCGCATACCTTAAGCCTTGTGTCCTGATGACTCGGCCACCTTCAACCATGCCTAGAAAACTGAAAATTTTCAAAAAACTTCTTCCAATTTCGAGGATTTATAACTTTTAATCTAGTGATCAAAATGGAAACATTCCTTTACCAAACTTGGTTAGAATTGCCTTATCTAGCTTATCTCTATAATTCAGCTTTAAATTCTAAGTGATATGCTTGTATAGCCTACAGAGAATCCACATTGCTCATGATCCTTTGAATTCTAACCTTCCATTCTTCCTTGAACTTGATCAACACCTTCCTCACGTCTCCTCTATTCGACAGCCCCACCTCACCAAATAGTCTCTTTTAGCAAACTTTTTCAACCTGTTTGAGAGAAAACAAACAAGAGAATTGAGAGTATTTTTCATTTGAACTGACCTAATTATAAAGTTTTCTACATGACAACCTTGCCACCTCTTATTTGCCGTAATTTCAGTCTTTGCATGTTGTTGGTCACTTGTCATCCACACAACCATCTACCTTGAATGCATAAGAGTCTTCCAAAACATTTAACCTCTTAAGGCCGATAGGGACTATAATAAACCATACATTTGCTACTTAACATTTTACCCCATACATGCATATGTTCATTATTCTCGTATTAATTTTTATAAGAAATATAAAAAAAAATATATGAGAACAACGCAGGCAAAATGAAAATCAATGGCAAAATCGTAAATATTTTGAAGTTTCTGAAATTTTGCGTCACTTCCATTCAAGAATCCATGTGTGCCTCCCCTGATCGCAAGTTCGAACCACCTTGATGCCTGCATTTAGTGCAATCTTCCATTAGTGCAATCTTGTTGCCCTATACTATTTTTAGGCAATCTTTTTCATTTTTAAAACAACTCACCTGAAACCTCTCTTTCAACGCCTTACCCAAAACCTCCTAGCAAGACCATGACTCTTGGCTAACCTCACTGGGCCTTGGCCGCAAAGTTCTTCTTGCATGCTCTGGGTTGGATGGATCACCACACATGCTCTTCATTTGGTTTGCCCTAGACCTTCCTTGGCACTTTAGAGGTTCTCATCACCTAGCTCCTTTCGACTTGTCTCAACATCTAGCATGTCTTGTCCTCGACACCTAGCCTTCTTGTCTAAGTGTGCTTTGGTCGCCTAGGACGTGCTTTAAGAGGTCTTACAGGAAAATTAAGCAAAGCCTTGTCTTGGCGCCTAGACACACTCTTAGAGGTTCTCAACATTCCTTGGCCGCCTAGTGTCACGGGCATACTTGTCCAAGGTGTTGTTTACCTATGGCCATATTCCTGAATACCCATAAATCGCTTTGTCTTTAAGTCTTATAAGTAGTCTAGTCTATTTTTTTCGTTTTCGTGTCGTCGAGCCACAGTGTGACATTTCGGCTTTTTCATATGCAAGCCTGCCAAGGCCAAAAATCTCAATATGTACTATAGGGTGTTGTACACTACTTGAACCCTCGCCTAAGCCTTGTCGCGCTCTTTGCAATCTAAGCTATTTTCTTTGCAATTAACAGTCTTCAATGTTTTCTTTTATGATGTTTTCAACAATTTACTTTCTCTCTCCCATTCTCGAGAACGTGGAGGAAGGTTACATCATATGACGAGTTTGTCCGTGGATTTTGAATATTAAACGGCTGACTTGTTGATCGAGTAGAACAAGTGCCGCACAATCGTATTTGAAAGGTTACGATTGTGACACCTAGCACAGTTTAAAACGCCTAGTCTTTCAACCTAAAAACCACTTAGTCTTCCTTTCTCTCTTTCACTTGCTGCCAACCTCTCAAGATAGATCTCAACACCTAGACATATTCAACTTCAACTTTTTTTTCAACAAGGAAACCTAAGCAACAAAACAATATCTAAACACTAATTTTTGACTTTTTATATAACTTAGGAATTCTTAAGAAATGTTAGGTTTAAGGTTTACAACTTACCTCCCCCATCAGAAACTTCGTCCTTGAAATTTAGAAAGCCTAACTAATCAATTTAGGGCACCTGTTCCTCCACTTCCTAAGTTGCCTCTTCCACTCGTGATGTCTTCAAAGAACTTTCACGAATGGAATCGTCTTGTTCCTCAACACTTGCTCTCTCTTGTCGAGGATTTGCACAACTGGCGTTTCTTCATATATATAAGGAAAAGTCCTTCCTAAACCAGAGGAGGGAGAAAACAAATGAAGAGTTTATTAATCCTTTCTAGCATGATAGACCTTGCATCCACCTATGCATGATTTTTCTTAAACAAAATTATTTTAAAATGCTTCTCAATTAAGTGTCTACTTCTTTTAATTTTTAATTGATTGCAAGCTTAAGTATAGAAACTTGTTAGAACTTGAGTTACGTACTTATCCACTTTTGAGAACATTATCATACCATGCATCGTTGATTGACTTGAAATATTTGTAAACGATGAATGACTTTCCTTACTTCATGCTTGAGTGAATATTTCTATATTTTTTTCATTTCCTTCCTCAGAACGAGCAATACCTAAACTTGAGGGTGTTTGATAGCTCCGTAGACGCGTTAGGTTAAATGAAAAAGGACCAAACAAAGATCAAGTGGTAATTTCATAATTAAAAGGAGTTTGGCACTGCCATCAGTGTCGTAGGGCCACACCACGGTGCATCAAATTAGAGAGCATCATTTTGATGTTGCCGCGACATCCAATCTTGAGCTTTTTTTTAAAAAACACAAACTTTCAACATCCAACCGTACATCTTTTTCCTAGAAGCACGAACTTTGGTAGCTCCGTAAAGGGGCTAGGTTTCCTAGGTTAAAACTTCTGGGATAGCCACACTTACTACAAGAAATCAGGGCTTTCCCGACGCCAAAAAGGACGTCGACACAAAGAATGTTGAGAATAAGGGTATTCCTGACGCCGGACAGACGCGTCGTGAAAGCCTCATCAGAGAAAATCCTATTCCTGACACCACGCACAATGGGTCGAGAGTGGCATCGGAAAAAGGGTATTCCCGACACGTCAAACACGTGTCGACCAAACGGCATTGGGAACAAGGCCAAATTAAATTTAAAATACACCTTATTCCCAACGCCATGCACAGTGCGTCGGGAATGGCGTCGAGAATAAGGAGTTTTCCTAACGCACTATTGCGCGTCGGAAAATCCTTTTAATGAGCGTCGAGAATACCCTTATTCTCGACGTCATAAAAGGGATCTCCCGACGTTTTCGTGCTACGTCGGGAGATCCCCTTTATAAACGTTTCAATTCTGTTTTACACATAACTGAAAACGAAAGGAAAAGGGAGAAGAGAGAAACGAAGATTCGTCGTCATCCGTAGCTCGTCGCCGTTCGTTTCGTCGTTGTTGTCGTCCCTTGCCGCCGTCCTTCACCGTTCCGCCGCTGTCTGCCACCTTATGTAAGTTTAAATATAAAGTTTGTTTAGCTTAAATATAAGTTTTAGGGTATTTTTTAAAAAAAATTGTTTTAGGATTTTGTTTTGGAATAGATTTTTGTTTGTTAAATGTATTTTTGTATAAAATGTGTGTAATTTGTGGTTGAATTGAAATTTGAAAGGTTTAGGGTTTAGGGTTTAGGGTTTATAGTTAAATTGAAAATTGAATTGGATGGGTGGTTTAGTTTGTTGGTGTGGGTTCAACATACAGATAATTATGGATTAAATTATGAATGATATTGAGTTTTTGGTGGTATTGGAACATCAAATTTTTCTGCTTAAACCTTTATCCCAAGTCTATTGAGACTATGAATAACGATTCTTTCTTGAGTCATTAGAAAAGTTGTTGTATTATGGAGGCAATATACACTTCTCTTGTACATTTGGAACGTTTTGTTATTATTGTTAACTATTACATAATTGAGTTCTATGATTGACAAACCTAGGGATGTAGGATTTGATCTTGACCCCTTACCATTCCCTGTTAAACACCACTTACCTTATCAAACTCATAAGCGACACACGATCTAATTAAAGCCCATGAAAATTAGAGCAAATGAAGTTGTTCTTTTAGCGTTCTACCTTCAGTTTGTTAATTCTCCAACATGGAAGAATTTTTTTTCCCAAGTTTTCTTAGATCTCGGATTTATGGATTTCATCTGTTTTTAGCTTGCTGTGGAGTTATGTGTTAGGTTCTCATTTTTTCTCTTCTGCAGTAATGAATAAGTTGCTAACTCATCGATGGATTCAATTAAGACATTGGCTGCATTTCTACAAGGGATGGTAAATATATAATACTAATTGCTATTATTTGTCTGCTCTATATGGTTAACTCATCCTCTATGTTATTGTTAGGGTGTTTATATAATATTAACTTTACCTTCACTTCCAACTCAAGCTTTTGGGTTAATAACGTCGTTTACTTTCCATTTAACATTAATTTCTACTTATTGGGTTTTTCTTTCAAATTTCAAGCACACAAGTGAGAGGCAAGTGCTAGAGTATTGATCCATCATTTTAAGCTTTTGTGTCAATCGATGATTTAAGAGTTACAATAAGTCCCTTTGCAAAACTAACTGCAATTTGTTCTTGTAGGAAATCATCATCCCATCGAATAAAACAGAAGCAACATACCTAGAGACTGTAGCTTCAACATGTTCATCTCTGCTATTGTAGTGGGTACTATGACTTTGCGATATTTATAGCACTTAATACTTAGCTTGCTGAACTATTGTTCTTAAGAAAATTCCTCCAATGTCCAATCATGTTCTCTTTTGCTATAGTTTATGTTTATTCATTGTTTCTTTTTAGCATCATTACTTAGAAGAAGAGTCTCCCATCTTGTAGTTTACTTGATAGTAATTTGTGCTGATTGAGATTAAAATTTCTTATGGAAGAGTTCGAGTCATGGCATTGGTAGTGAAGCTATTTTCAGTTTCTAGCTCTGTGGCATCGGTAGTATACAACGCAAATTTACTAAGCCTACTGAAAAGTGAAATCAATAACCTGCAGCCGTTACTAAGCGTTTTTTTGTATTATGAGAATTACATTTTTTGTATTAAACTTACTAATATTTTTTGAACTTATTCGTATTATTAATTTTAATTTTTTTAATTTGTGTTTGTATTTCATAATTTATTAATTTATATTAAATTTGTTTTAATTTAATCCAAAACGCGGGAAAAATATTTGAGCAATCCGAATGTCGTTGTGAATGTTCGAGCAAAATATTTTAGGGAAAAAAAAATTAGAAATTACATATTTAAAAAATATATATAAAAAGGAATTCCCGACGCAATGAAACATCGGGACTAGGATGCATAAGACATGTCAGGGAAGGGTTTCCCGATGCGTAAAAGACGTCGGAAAAAAACATCGGAAGAGGCATTCCCTATGCCGCGTCATGCTTCAGCATAAGGTCCGTCGTATGTCACGACGTCAGGAGAGGCATTCCCGACGCCGTGTTGGTACGGTATCGGGAATGCCTCTTCCGACTCATTTCTCCCGACGTTGTTCCCGATGACATGAAAAACGTCGGCATATCCTTTCCCAACGTTTTTTTCACTTTCTCCGACGTTTTTGTGCGTCGAGAGTACCTCCGTCTCTTGTAGTGACTCATGCATTAATTCTATCATTTTTTCAGAAAATTATGATCTAGAGAAGTGAAGGAGTCCAACGTATCGAAAATGACTCAACTCCAGGTTAAATCGAGTGAAAACGAATCAAATAAAAATCAAGTGGTAATTTTGTAATTAAAATGAGTCCAGCACCGCCCTCAGTACTTTAGCTCCAAGACACGGCGTCTCCTAAGACCATCATTTTTGATGCAGTGCTGCGTTTTCCAACCGCACTTCTTTTTTCTAAAAATGTCAACTTTGATAACTCCGTAAATGGGCTAGTTTTTTAGGTTAAAACTCCTGACATAGCCAAAATTAGGTTGAATAACATGCTTAGGCTAATTTTGTGATCTTTATCCTTGCTAAAGCATGTTTATAGTTTGCTTATTTGTGGCTTGATAAAACCGTTTTTTGTACCAGTCATCACACGCTTTTGAAGGAATTTGATTTCCTTCTAAATCATCTTTTCATTTAGGATTTTAGCAGTTAAGATCTGGGAGTTTCACTATCTACCAGGGTTAGCAGTTCCAGTCCACTATTATCAAACCTTCAGTTTGATTTGTCCTCTATCAATTGCAACATGTGCATGTCTTTCAAAACCATCCTCTCCGTAAACTTTGTATCCTACCTTATTGAAATCAATGTCACCTTCACTCACATAAGACTGTTGACATGGCCAACAAAAGGTCTCATACAACTACTTTAGATTTAAGGGTGTCGTTATGCCCATCACCACCTTATCTTTGTTCTTCCTCGAATTTTAGTCGAGCCTAAACATCTTTACCACATCGAAGTTGGAAAGCTAACATGGACATCTGACCTTCAACAATATTGTTGGTGTCCCCTAGACTTTTCTCACACTACAATACTGGAGGAAGTGAACAAAGGAGATTTTTTTTTTCTTGACATAGTTTTAAGAGTTAAGTTCGTGGTTTTTCATGATGGTGAACACTTCATCTGGAACGATTTAGTTATTTTGTGTATTTTTTCTAAAATACATACTTACTTGGAGCAATATTGAAATTTAAATATGTCTAAAAAGTCTTTACTCTGAAAATCCATGGTCAAAATTGATAAAATATGCTAAGTTTGGGATATAAATGGTTGAAATTGTAAGTGGTTAGTAAATAATTTTGAAAAGAAGTAAATGCTTAAAATAGATCCAATCGATTGAATTTAGGATAAAAATGATTTTATCCTCAATTATTAAAAATATCTCAATAGGCATGCCTAACAATCTAAAAGATATCTTTTGCCATCCAAGAGATTTCAAATGCTAAACATGACGACAAACTTGCAATTTATTCCAGCTTTTTTTTTTTTTTTTTTTTTTTCTCCCTAAAAGCAGTGTTTTATTTTTATTCTTCAAGAAAATGAAGGGACATAAACTCAGATTTCTTGTGTACATTTGGAAAAATTGCACTACACTACAACTACAACCACATGCTTTTCAAACATCTTTTTCCTGTGTGGTTGACTCCCTTTTTCTTTTAAGTCCACTCACTTTTCAATTCCACCAAAGTTTTAGAATAATGTCTTTTTAAAAGTTCACTATAACATTCTACATCCATTCTCATACATCTTTTTCAGTTACAAAGGAAAACTATTAACACAATACCTTAAAAGAATATATATCACATGGTAACTGAAGAATTACATTAGATTACAAAAAAGGGGATGTATTAAATTGGGATGATTTTTGTCGAGCAATAACTTGCATACATGCTATGCGATTTAGGGTTTCCATGTGGTTCAAGTGACTTATGTTTTGGGTTAGTCTCACCTAAATTGTGTAAATTTTTAATGTAATAAATGACATCGTGCTTTGATTTAATTTTGAACACACGAAACAGAATTGAGAAGCACAACATACAAAATGCATTAAATTTTAGGATATAATGACAAATAAAATACATATATAAAGAAAACTTTACCTTTGACTACTTAGAATAGTCGAATTATGGCATAAGGAAAAATCAATTGCGGTGATGTATGTATTTTTAAATGTGATTTGGTTTGACCCAAATGTTAAAAAGAACAAATTTCAAAGTAATTTAGGTTTTAAGATAATAAATGCTTCTCATTTTTTGTTACACTAATGACCCGGACCATATATTAGTTACTTAAGTTGTACAAGTATTCTACATTGATGATTCAAAATTTTGTAGTAATAGGAAAATTGTGCAAATTTTTCTAAATAAACAAATATGGAATATTCTAGAAGCTAAAGAATTAGAAAAGATGATAAACTTAAGTTGTTAAAAGTATCTAGTTCAATTGTGGCCAATGGATCCGCACACAATGTCACATTTTGCAAAGGCGACATTGAACCTAGCTGTCATGCCCCGCTCCAGTTCACTCTATGCGATGGAATGGAGACGTGACTGCCTAGGCATTCTACGCCAGATTCCCTGCAAAGTAATGCGTCGAACGGTTAGTAAGTGGAATTAAAAGACAATCACAAGAAAATTTAACGTAGGATGTGGATAGATGAATTGTGAAAATTTCATTGATACTTCAAATACATGTAAATTTAGTACGTTTTTCAACATTCATCAATAAACTACAAATCATGATCCAAACAACACTTGTACTTCTCTCACCAATCTACTATATGTAATGCGAGTTAACAATGACCACTACCAAAATGATGTGGTTTGGAAGGCACGGTAGGCAATCAAGGCTGCTAGTCAACGCTGGATGTTCTTGACTACCTAGGGGGAGGGCGAGGGGGAGGAATTTAAAGGGTTAGATGAAAACGTCTAGTGAGTGGGATCTTTTATCAATCGCCTTAAATATTTCAAGTTTGCCTTAACACTTCAAATCCATTTCGTCAAATCGCATGGTACGAATAATATACAGTATCATCAACAAAACATTGAGTTTAAATTAAACCAAATCTCATTTGTTAGGCGATTCATAATATCTCATATCATCGACCATTTTCATAAATCATTTTGAAATTATCCCCTTGTTAAAATCGTTCATTGACGTAATTCATATCGCATAGTTTGCATATAGCATATGACATAATCATCTTGTGTAATCATTCTTTATGTTTAATTACATCTTTGTACCATTTCGTTAACTCAAGTGTTTACCACACTCTTTTGCCAAGTTGCAGCTATGCGGAGTAATCTTAACGCATTTAGCAAGTTCCATTAATTCCACTATGCATAATGCGTCTTCCAATGTTAGATCACATAATAAGCAAATGACATCCTATACCAAATCACACAGCAAGTATGAGGCATCCTATTCAAGATCACACAACATGAATAGGGCATTCTATTCCAGATCACACAACAAGAATAAAACATCTTATCCTAGATCACACAGCAAAGATAAGACATCTCATACCAGATCACACAGCAAGTATGGGGCATTCTCATCGCATAGGGTACAAAGATCATCTCATTTCGAACTTTATCAAATCTCATGCATTCTCCATAATTCATCATTTCAATTTATAATAAGTCCATTTAATTTGTAAGTGTTGGGTTTTATGTCCTAAAACTTATAAATAGTAAATATAATCCATTGACCGTTATTAATAAAGTGTTTTATTATTATAATTTCAATAAGTGTTATTAATTATATTATTAGTTTTGTCTTAATAACCTAAATCCAATAAACTAACATTCTAAGCTATTTAATGAGTCTTGAAAAGTATGTAGAGACATACGAGAATCAATGTTCAAGATTAGCTTAAAGGGTCTATAGTATAGGGTTAAGGTTGGGTACCTTATCCTGGTAACACTATGGATACGACTCACTTTGTATTTGATACAAACATATTGATCCAATGCATTCATGTATACGACATGCGAGTGAGGGTATCCTATGCAATGAGTTTCCATAAGACCGGACCACGAAATAGTAATCACTAGATGTAACTTCGTTAACTAATTTAGTTTCTATTTCATTAGGATGACCTAGGTAACTTAGTCTTAATCCTGAGTGTATTATGAACTTCTGTTCGCGAGGGATTGTCCTTTGACTTGTATGGGTGAGAGTGGCCAAATTGCCGACTTAATATGCTTATCATTTTAGGGACAAGACCGAGCGGGAAGCTAGAAACATAATCACACAAGATGGAATTCACTCGTTCTTGATTTTAGGGTAAGTAGATAAGTGTTTCTTGAAATGGTGTCTCTAAGACTTGAACAAAGATCCTACCTTCTCTATGGCACGAGAGAGGTTTCTGTTTAGTGGTTGGACCTTAAACAGGTTGTTCATTGGAGGAGCACTGGTATTTAAGGACTAGAAGTAACCCAAGGGTAAAACGGTAATTTGATCCAGCTGGTGTTACGAACACTTGTGAATGACTAACTTACTTGTATTGGTCAATATCCATGGACATACAAATATATCTACAGTGAGAAAAGTTCAGCTGTGAGTCTTTAGTGGAGTGTACACACAATTAACGAATATTGATTAATGTGGTTAATGACTTTAGCCAATTAATCTCATATCATTTTAGCTTCTAATCTGTAGGTCCATTAGGTCTTCTTCCTAGCTCATAAAGAGTAATGTGATTTATTTATATTGGTTGTAATTTGAAATGTTCAAATTTACTTTGGGTATTAATATAATGTATGGTGATACATTATAATATAAAGTTTATATTTTAATTAAACTTTAATATATAAATTTAATTTTGGATATGATTCAAAATTAATTTATGAGAGAATAAAATATTTGAATAAGTTTAAATATTAATTTAATGTGAATTAGATTCATACTAAAACTATAGGTTAAAATTTAATGTGTATATGATACATATTAAACATATAGGTTACGAGAGAAATTCATATTTGAATATAATTCAAATTTGGATTAAATTAAATATAAGATATTTAATTTTAAAATTAATTAATTGGAGAATTAATTAATAATTTAGTTTATTTTGATTTAATTTAATTAATTAAATTAAAATTATTGGTTATGCGAGAGATATTCATTTAAATATGATTTAAATGAAAGATTAAATAAATATGATTTAATTAATTATTAAATTAATTAATTAATTTAAATAATTATTTATTTTCATAATAATATTAATTAAATATTTATTTATTAAATTAATAGGAAACGTGGGTGGTTTTCCCACGTTCCCACTTTTCTCTCGACTTCCGGAGTTACTGGTACGATGCATAGAAGAGTTTTGTGAATTATTTTTACGTACGTCACATTCTCTCTGAATTTTTTTTCTCTGGAAAAATTCTCTCCTTCCAATTAATTTGGTTCCCACAAACCATCTCAATCCCGAGAATAGGAAGGTTTCCAAGTGGTGGTGCCCCAAATTGGAGTTTGGTAAATTCAGAGTCGTCAACGTGCGTAAGATCTTCTTCTCTGTAATTTTTTTTGAAAGCATGCTTAGCCATAGAAATTAGTTTTGTAATTTCTTTTGCCAATGTAATGATATTTTTTAGGTTCCAATTAAATTGGGTTATGGTCTCTTTTAATTCTTCCGTTGTGTAAAGGGCTTTCATCCCTTCAATAAGTCATATGTATTTTAAGAATTGGAAAGCATAAAAGAAATCGTAGAGTTCATGATCTCGATAGAAATACATTTTTAGGGTTCAAACACATTTTAGGAATCCTTTTCATTTCAGAATGTTTTTTTATAAGAACCACTCACAGTCATAATCAACTAGCTCTTCCACCTAGCCTCCTCAACCAAGAATTTCCTTACAGTTCTTTGCAATCCTCACTGGGATCAAGCTCGTTTTAAGTCTTCGAAAGTCTTAGATATTTTCTTAGTTCTTTCAAGAAATCTCAAGGTAAAAGCAACTTCAAAATGGCAGGAATTTATCTATTTCTGTCTCTTTGGTGAATTTTTCCATGTCGAAATGATTGCCTTTGCAGTGGCGAGAAAATGTCCAATCTCAGAATACCACGTGTCTTTGCCCATTCCTTATCTTGCATTTGGATTGGGCGGCAATGTCATATCAATTATCGGCTTTCTACCACAAGAGTCACTGTCACTGCTTCTTGGTGAGGTAGCTTAAATTACCCAATTGCCGCATAACCCTTCCACGAATCGCAAACTACTCTCATGTGAGTCTTTTCGCATAGTATTCTTACCGCGGGACCTTCATTGCATCGTTAACACCCGATCAAGGCCTCACACTTGGATTGTTGAGCATTAAGAGATACATAACCAAGAACAATCTCCAATCGATGACGACTTTATAAATGACAAACCCGAGCAACTAGAATCAACTACTAAAGAGAGCTTAGAAGGAATTCAATATTTAGAATCTGATGATAATATAGAAAGATATATAGTATTTAGTAAATAAATTGTTCTCTAAAATTGGGGATGTTGTTTTCAAAGAAGATATGAAAACAATAGGATTCATGAATCTCTAAATCAAAATTAACAAAAGATATTTATAATTCAAACTTATACATTCAAAATACTAACAAAAGATAGCAAAGTGAAAGTGTGGAGTCGAACCCAAGAGAATCAATGTATAAGCATGTAAATATTGGATCAAATGCACAGGATATAATAGGTGGGGTGGGGGATTAGTGACATTCAAGAAAGTAAAGTAAAACAATAAAATTAAAGTGGGAATAGATTATTGTAGTATTCTTTCCATCATAGAACAAATAAATTAATTGCAATCTAATTCAATCCACAATTAATTAATTCATAAAAACTAATTAACCTTTCTTAATGAATCGAGAATAAAATCTAATTCACTCTAAATTCAAAGAAATCATTTCATATTTTAGTGATTTTCATGAAATCTTTACAATTTACATTAAGTTTCTAGGTCTCAATGTTGTAACATTCAAGAGCATGGAAAGCTTCTATCTCAAGAAGGATTAATTAGTTGAAATTCTAATTGAAAATTAAAGAAAATATAAAAAGAAAGACATGTTTGAGATCAAATCAACAACATTCAATCAATCTTGCTTCAAAAATCATGCTTAGTGCCATTAGAAGTTAAAAAATGTTTTAAATAAAATACTCTAATTGATCCTAATTTTACACTAATTTTCTCCCCAAATAAAATAAAAATCAAAATTTAAACATTTTTTTTATACTATAAATGGGTATTTATGAAGAAAAGAAAATGAAGATAATGAGATCACAAAATATAAAGCAAGATTAGTTGAAGGTTTTTCACAAATACTTAATATTGATTATGAGGAGACATATTCTTCGTGCATCTTATGGATATAGTCATAGCATCGTATAAATCAAATTCAAATTTTTGCTATGTTCGGTAAACAGTGGCAGATCTAGAAAATATATTGACAGAGGGCTAAAAGAAAAATATGTAAAATAAACTACATAGATAAGATTTGAACTTGAGTTAGAAGGGAAATTGACAATCAGAGTAACCACTAAGCTAACTATAAAAATTAAAATTTAACAAGTTTTCTTATATATATTACATAAAGATAATAAAGTTGAGAGGGGGGCTCGAGCCCCCCTGGGCCTATGCTAAATCTGTCGGTGTCGATAAAGTTAGAAAGATTATTATATTGATTGAAACAATTAGGACAAATGTGGTACTATCATCTGAGTGAATATTTATTAAAAAAAGAATATGAAAATAATTCAATATGTCCATGTGTTTTTATAAAGAAATCATAGACGGGATTTGGAATTATAACTGTATATGTTGATGATTTAAATATAATTGGAACTCTTGAAAAGCTTTTAAAGGCAATAGAGCATCTTAAGAAAGAATTAAGATAAAAGATACCGAAAAAATAAAAAATTTTCGTAGTTTGCAAATTGAGCATCTAACAGATGAGATATTTATTCATCAATCAACTTTTACAGAAAAAGTTTTGAAAAAAGAATTATATGGATAAAGCAAATCCATTGAACATCACAATGCAAATTCGTTCACTAGATGTGAAGAATGATATATTTCGACTTTGAGATGATAATAAAGAACTCCTTGGTTTAGAAATATCATATCTTAGTGCAATTGGTGCAATTATGTATCTTGCTAATAATACAAGATTAGATGTTGCATTTTCAATAAATTTATTAACTAGATACAGTTCCTCTACAGAAAAAGACATTGGAATGGAATTAAGCATATATTTCGCTATTTCTAAGGAATAATCAATATGAGATTATTTTATTCAAATAAATCAAATTTTAATCTAGTTGGTTTTACAAATCCTGGACATTTATCTGATCCACACAAAGCTAAATCTCAAATAGCTTATCTATTCACATGTGGAGGAATTGTTATATCCTAGCAATCAGTGAAACATACCACCTCCTCAAATCATGTCGAAATTCTCGCAATTTATGAGGCTAGTCGAAAATGTATATGGTTAAGATCGATGACTTAACACATTTGAGAATCATGTGGTTTGTCTTCTAGTAAATTTCTTCCAACAATATTATATGAAGACAACACAACATGTATAGCCCAAAAACAAAACATATTTCACCAAAACTTTTCTACTTCCATGATCTTGAAGAAAACGGTGACATCAGTGTACAACAAATTAGTTCTAAAGATAACCTGGTGGACATATTTACTAATGCTTTACCAACTGCAAGCTTTAAAACATTTGTACACAACATAGGAACGCAACAGCTCAGAAGCTTTAAGTAATGTTTCCATGAGGTGGAATAAAGAATTGTAAAGTATATATGAAATATGTACTTTTTTTCTTTCACTATGATTTTTTCCCACAGAGGTTTTTCCTAGTAAGGTTTTAATGAAATATTTTTCATATATATAATGGACATCTAAGGAAGAGTATTATAAATAAGTAATGATAGTAGCGCAGATGTATATGTCGTGTGTCTTAAGTCTACCTAATATCCAAACAAGGTCACCTCCTTCATACATATGGTCTTCAGTAGGTTTAAGAATACGATTAATTGATAAGAAAAAACAATAAGGATTGGTCCATCTAATTCTCAACTTTCTTTCATTATTTTATTTTCATATTAATTTCCTAATTTCTTAATTTATATATATATATTATATTTTATTATTTTAATATTATATATTTTTTTAGTTTCCATATTTTAGTTGTACCCCGTTTTACACTAAAGTTTAGTGTGTATAATTGTAATCTTTAGACATGAATTTCAATGACATTTGTTTTAGCAAAATTAGATCTCATAATTTGGGGGAAAATTTTATTTAAGAAATAGACTTCGTATAAAATAGTAATACATCATTTTTATTTTTTTTAATTTCTAAAAAGAGGATATTTGTAAATGTATTTAACGGGTAATAATTTTAAAAATGGATTCTGTTAGAGAATGAGAACAATTTTTATTATAAAACAAAAGAAAATGAAGAAAAAACTATCCTTCTAGAAGCAAATTCGTGAGTCTTGACTTCGGTTGTTTAGTGGCCAGTGGGGACATTTCCATACTAATTTGTTTAGTACCTTTCTCAAACGCGTGTACATTTTTCATTTTATTTAAACTTCAAATTTGAATTGCATCAGTTCAAATTTCTTTCACCTTTATCACTTTTCCATCTTTACCTTTCTCCATAAAAACACTCGTTCACATGACTGCAAAATTTATATATAATTGCATCAAATTAATTTCTAAATTTAATTTACATAAATGTAACCGAATTTAAAAATATCTACGACTCGGAAAAATTGTATCATATGACAAAAAAATTAAAAAAATAGTCAATAACAATTTTTTTTATATATATTACGAATATGACAAATAATTAATAATATCAAACGGCTATAAAAAAGTTATCCGCTTTTAAATTTGTTACTTTTGAAATTTAAAAAATATAGTGATATGTGCTCTATTATTATAATTTCTTTTGTTATTTTTGCAAACGCCCTACAATCCGTGTAACAAAAGAATAAAAGCTCCATGAAGTCACCATTGTATTTTAAAATTTTCAGATTTGCGTTTGAATATTGGGAGATGATTTATAACTTCTTTTTCTTTTTCTTTGCAATTTATTCATCTTCCTTGTGATTTCTTCATTTCCTCTTCAAGATATTATTTTTTCTATTTTTAAACAATTTATTCTTCTGTTAATATATCTCTACATCATTTTCAACAAAATTCTTTGAGGTAATTATTTCACGATTGTTTCAATATTCTTCTTCATCTTCCTCATATTCGAGAATATCAAGATCATTTAAATATCGTTTTAATTGATCAACATGATCTTTTACCATGATCTACATGATTGTTTACCATGATCAACTTAATCATAATCAACATGATCATTCAAATATGAAACCTTTTTCCCATTGTTTAAAAAAAACTACAAGATCGTGTATCATGATCTAAGCGATCGTAGATCGTTCGCTTAGACTGTAGTACACTATCGTTTAGAAAAAAATTAGTCGTGCGGCGTGTTGACTTGGGTATTTTTTGTATGTTCGATTGTGGGTATGTGGATTTTTTTCGTTTTCAAAATTGTTATGCACATTATAAATATTTTACCGGTTTATTATATTTTTGAATAAACAAAAAAAAAAGTAGCCTCAATTAAAATTTGTCTATTCATCAATTCTCACTAATATAAATCTGTATTTTTTTTTTTTCAATCTTATTATATTTTTATTCCTAATTTGTTGTTACCACTCCACAGAAAAAATAAACAAAAAAAAGAAAAAAAAGACCATCAAGAAACATAATTTTCTTGATGCAATGGTTTTCTTGACGGAACCGTCAAGAAAAGACCCCTTATTTTGTAGACACATATGAAAAATGGTAAAATACGTGAGTTTTTGGGTTGAGGTTTCATTGACGGTAAAAAACCATCAAGAAAAGTATTGCTCGATGGACAATACATATAAAAAATACCATATTACGTGACAGTCATTGTCCATCAAATAATTGTGAATTTTTTTTTTAAAAGTTTTGAAAAATAAATTGAAAAGTAATTACTTGACGTTTTTGAAATAATTTTAAAAATAAACTGGTATTTTATTTGAAGTTTTATGCCCATTGAGAAAGGTTTTCCTTGATGGGGCCCAATTTTTTAAAATGGTTTCCTCGATGGGCCTTGACTATCAAAGAAAACGTATCTTAATGGACAATACTCAAATAATTTGAAATAATTTAGCGTTTTCGAAACTGTAACGCCCCAAAATTTAAGGTAATTTATTTGTAATTATCTTAAGTTCAATCTTTGAATTTTAGGTGTTTTTTAATTGTTGAATTTTATTGGGACTTATTAGATATTTTGGGAAAATATTACATTGTGGTATTTGTGGAAATTTGTTTAATTGTGCATTGATTTTATAATTAATTAACTAATTGTGAAGTTAAAATAATTATATTATAAGGATAATATAATTATTTAAGGATATATTTAAGTGAGATGAGAATAAAATAATTATATAATAAAGATAATGTAATTGTTTAGGGTTATTATATTTTGGGATAATATAATTAGGTAAGGATATTTATTTTTGAAAGATAAAGGTGATTGGATTGGAGAGAGAGGGAAATTTGATTTAAAGAAAAGATTTGATGGGTTTTAAATGAAGAGAGATAGTGTGAAGATTTTTGGAGAAGAGGAAAAGAAAAAATAGAAAAGAAAAAGAAAATGAGTTATTTTATTAAATAGGGCATTGGGACGCGTGGAAACCTACTCATCTTCTTCTTCCTTAAGAAACCCCTAAAGAAACCCTAGCTCCCTTGTGCCGTCGCCGCTCGCCTACCTCTTTTGCGTCGCCGTTTTTCTTCGTAAGCCAATCGAAACTTGAGTCGCCCCCTTTTGTTCGTCAGCCATCACCTCCATCTGCTTTCCGCCACATCGACAAACGTCCATCAGTTGTAAATACATCGTCTCCGTCCATCATCAGAGCTCTATTCAGTCGCGTCAGAGAACGCTGTGAACCCGAGCCACACCTTCGCCTGAGTCGTTTGAAGTCGTACCCGAGCTACGTCAGCCACCTGCGTGAAGTCTGAGCCGTGCGCGCTTGCGCGAGCCATCGAGCCATCCACGTGAACCCAAGCCAGTGTCCAAGCGGTATGTGCGCCTGTACGAGCCGCCGAGCTGTCCGCGTGCCTTAGCCTGAGCCGAGCTGAGTCGTCTATCCATTTTTTAGCCGCCAAGCCTATTTTGCCCATTTTACCTATAATTTTGGTAAGTTTGATTTGGGTTTTGGTTTTGCCCAAGAAGGATTTAGTTGGACCCTAAATAATTTAATTATGGATTTAATTGAATTATTTTTCATGATAGAACAATTGAGAGTTGTACTATAGAATTTTCCTAAAGCAAGGATAAATTTGGATTTATCTTCAACTTTAGGTAAGTTGAAATAACTGGAATTTGATCCCTAGACGACTATTAATTAATTTATTAATTTTTAGTTATTGGGTTCACCTATTTTTAGGACTTGACTGTGGGGAAGCTTGACTGTGACTGTTAGGATTATTTTGGGTTGAGCCAATCTCTAGGTAAGAGATTCTACTACTAGACCCTCAAACTGAATTTAAGAGACCACATATATTTATGGTTATGCATTAATGATAGCTAAAATGTATAACTAGATGCTATTGATAATGACTGTCATTATATGGGTGTTTGATGATGATAGCTGTTAACATGTTTATTACTGATAGTATATTGATGACGATGACTGTGTTATGTCTTTGATGACAATGTTTGATTTAAATGATATGATCGATACTTATGGCATGCTTTTGATAATGTATGTTATGTTACATGCTATGGTTAGGTTGTGCTATTAGCTTTAGCTATTAGAGTCGTACCCACATGGGTGTCCTTCGGGATCACCACCTTTTATGATTATGTAGTCCGACGGGATCACAAGTCCAGTATGACATAGACATAGACATGATTATGAGCGACTCGACGAGGTCACTCACAACTCGATTGTCTTAGTATTTCCTTTGGGTACACTAAAGACCAGCTATCTTAGGTGTTTTTTTGGGTTCATCGAAGACCAGATATGTTCCTACAGGATCACAGATTGCACGTGTTCGGAAACATGCTAGTTTAAGGGTACCACTTTACAATACTCTAATAGGAAGTTAACAGGCACCTAGCGGGACTAGTAGTGGGTCCCTTACTGAATATATTTTTATACTCACTCTTTCTTGTTTAATGTTTTAGGCAGAGGTAGAGGTAAAGGCAGAGAGAAGCTGGCGAATGACAAAAAGTGACCGTGGCGAGCCATAGGGATCTTTTTGCTTGTCATTGATTAGATGCACTTTTTATTTTATTTTATTTTCCTTTAAAACTAGATAGAGCCCGAGTTAGGATTTTATTTAATTTTATCTTTACGTATCTTTGTTTATGATTTTTAATGAGTATTTGAGGTTTTGTTTTATTTTCTATTTTTAAATTTAAGAAATTTTACTTGTCTTTTAATTAGTAATGACTTCAGCTTAGTATAAGGAGTTGGGTCATTACATAAACACTTTGGAAAATAAATTGGTATTTTACTAAGGTTTTCCTTGATGGTCCCAATTTTTTGAAATTGTTTCCTTGATTGGCTTTGGCTATCAAGAAAAAATTTATCTTGATGGGCAATGTCCATCAAGAAACATCTTTAAAAAAATGACTCTTTATGTAATATATAATTCATCTCTTTTATCGATCTATTAAACTTCTAAGATTCCATTAAATAATATATTTTCACATTGTATTGAAAACGTATTTTTCATATGGTTATAATATTAATAATTTTACAAATAAGATTTCTCGACTACCAAAAGAATAAAATCACACTTGCAAAAGGCATGCGTTCTATCAAGAAATACCTTTTAAAAAAAAAACTTAAACGCAATTAGATCACGTAATTCTGCCACTCGAAAGTCACCGAAAGTCTGCCGCTCGACATTATGAAAGTTCACCTCTTAAAGGTCACAGTGTAATTCCGCCACTCGAAGTTCCGTTCACTGGGTGTCGTTGTCTACTATTTGTTCATCAAAGTAAATTAGTATTCAAATATATATATATATATCTATGTTCATCAAGCACAATGCTACTAATAAATGTAGTATTCAAAACCCTAATTCTTGATTCAATACGAGAAGAATGCATCTTTTAATTACTTGTCATTTACTTTTTTGATTTTACTTTCCTTCCGTCTGATGCCAAAAATTATATGTGGTTGTTAGATCATTCAATTTGAAAATCCCTTTCATTTTCGCCATTCTCCCCGAAGTACCATTCTTCCATTGTTTCATCTTATTTATTTATTCACAACATTTTTCAAATTGTAGTGATCAATATTCAATTGTAACAAATTTCTAACTACCTATCTATAAATTGTTATAAATATGTTTATTTGCAATGCTTACGTTGCAAAGTTTGTTAGTAATTGTTGCTAAAATTAATTATACAACCCCTAGATATGGTTATTTACTCAAAAATTTTAAAAAGAAAACAAAAAAAAAAAGTAAAAATTATATACTATTATTTATTTAATATTTTAAAGCCAGATTTTTAAATAAAAATTAATTAAAGAAAAAAAAAAAGGAATACTAAATTACAAAAACTTCAGTATGCGGCTTGAAATTCCATTTTCAATTTTGTTCTATTATCTCCCTCTCCCGACTTCTCTATTTTTCTCTCCCAAATCCCTAACTCATTTATGTGGTGCTTCAAGTTCATTTTCTTTCTTTCATTTTTTTCTAAATCTCATCTCTTTTGTTCTCATTCTTCTTCCTAAATTCTCATTACCATCAGAATGGGTACATTTGTTAGATTTTCTTACATGGACGATCTTTGTTTGTATGTTATTTTTTTCTTCATTTTTTCTATTATATATATATTAAAAGAAGAAATTAGAATTTGTTATTGTAATTGGACCAATTTGAGATCTGTGTGGATTGCAATGAATGCACACTGAAGCATTTTTCTTTCACTTAACAGGGAAGAAACCATACCTTCAATAGAATGGCATCCATGTGACTCTACATTTTCATTATATACACAAAATTAGCCTTCAATCATCACTATTGTTCAATTACGTAATTGTGTACTGCTCTCACCACCAACATAAAATTGGTCTTCATCGTAAGTAATAGCTACGTTCTGTAATCTTCTTCCTTTTCTCATTTGACTTAATTTTTTTTAGTATTTTCAATTTGAATTTCACTATTGTTTTTTACCTCTTTTTCGTCATTATCCTTATTTCAATCAAGAATCCAACAAGATTCCCAACAATTTTCTCCTTTCAGGTTGTCAATTCAAACATTTTGATAGATTAAGGTAATAATGAAAAACTTATTCTAATAATTCATGTTGTCTTGATCATAAAATTCAATTGAGAACAATAAAAAAAGTTGAATGCTTGACAAATAAGTTCATTTTATTAGTCCTAATGTGTTATTTTGGTTATAGGATGAAGATGACAAAGGTGGAAAGAGAACATGCGACTAATCTATTGGTCTCTCGGTTAAAATTTAGAAATCATAAAAGAAAATTCAAATTAAACAATAGTTTCTTTTAGGTAAACATTTTCTATTCGACTTATTTAAACTAATGATTGTACATCTTTGTGAGTTGATGATATAGTCATAATGTTTAGTTGTCCCAAAATCTTTTTATTCAAGTCTATGCATGTCTCTATGTTTTGCTAACACAAATCGGTGAAAATACTGATTAGTTTCAAATTTGATGAAGTATGCATGACATTAGCTTTTGATGGGTTCCAATGTTGGGTATAATGACACCAAGAAATAAGTATTGACATAAAAAAATATGCCTTTTGGATGCCTATCAATTGATTAGGAGACTCATTCAATTGTGGAAAACATGTTGTATGAAGTTTACTTTAAAGGATAATGTTTATACAAGAAAGTAAGTAAAATTATGGAAAACAATTACAAGACAAGCTACCGGATATATGTTGCTTAAAATTGACTTGATTTCCTTTTTCATTATCTATACTTTTGTATAAGTTGCTCTTCAGTTTTCTTTTCACTACTAGAAAACTGGCAATACTTGACGCTTGTATAATTGATATACTTGACAAATTTAAAAACTGTCAAGTAACATAAGAAAGCGTCAAGAATAAGAAAGATTGAAAAAACCCATAGTTTTTATTTTTTTTGTTTTAAATAATTGACAGGTTAAAAGCGTCAAGAATAATTTTAATTACTTGACATTTAAAAAATGTCAAGTAATATATATTTTTAACTCATTCAATTAAAATTTTTCCTCTTTTAATTTAACTTTCCCAAATTTCCTTTTCCCCCAAATTTTCTAAAAAACCCTAACTCCCCCCATTTTCAATCAATCTGCTCAAGCCGCTGTCGTCTACTCGCAGCGTCCACCACCAGTTCGATCAATCTTCTCGACAGACGTTCTTCTTGCCGGATGACCATGGTACGTTCTTCGGCCACGTATCAGAGATGACCACCTCATACATTCTTTGGCCGATTATCATAGATGTACCAGACGTACGTTCCTCGGCCGTGCATCACATAAATCGTCAGACATTCCTTAGCCGCGCATCACAGAGACTCCTCAAGGTATGTTAAGCTTTGATCAGTCTGTAATTTCGTTGTTGCGTTTTGTTTGATTTACTAATTTTGGGTGGTATGGATTTATTTGTAGGAGGATATTATCAAGGGTCACCAGTAATGGCACCACCGCAGTACGCCGCCCCACCGCCAAAATGACAGTCAAGTTTCTTGGAGGGATGGTATGCCAAAAAGCTTCTTCTTTCTCCCTCTTTAATTAATTGTTTTGGTTTTGCTTGCATATACCAAAACTGAAGGCTTAAACTGTGAATGTTAGGATGGTCTAAAGAAAAAACATTTCGAAGGGATGAGATTGCTTGAAGTTTGAACTACATCTTTCATGCTAATATAATTATGTCTTAGAAACTTATTTCATTTTTTACTTGCTTTCTGTTATCTGCGGGGTTTACTAAATTATCTTCACATCTTTTCAATTTTTAGATTGTGTATTTGATTCTATGGGCTTATGATGATATTTCAAATAATCTTAGCTAATTTCAGTGAGATTTTTTTTTATCAATGATCTGAATGTTACACACACTAAAGCCTATTTTTAACTTAGTATATTAGAATTGTTATAATGTAGTTTAATTGGTAATTGGCAATAATGTAATACATTTTCCTCTATTTATGACATCTAATTTAGGTGGAGATGAAGCTATGATAACAGAAGACTTTGATATGTTATGGGCAGTGGACGTAAGTTTTAATTAAGTTATGTCGTGAGCCTATATAATAAACTTCTCATTCCACTAAGCTTCTTTGTTGAGTTACAACTTCGTTTATTGTTGAGTATATTCTTCGTCTAACATATTGAATCCATTACCAATTTTGGGAGATTTACAGCAGTTTGCAGCAGGAGCCAAACAAATTAAATTCGTGGAGAACTGAATTTTGAGTTGAGTAGAAAGCATCGAGTGAAATTGAAAGAAGCAACATCACTCACAATTTGAAGCCACTATTAATTTCTTTTGAAAGATTATAGGTAACCTAAAAACTCACTATGCCTTGTTTCAAGGACTTTTTTTTAAAGCACCGGATGAAGCTACATCTAACATGGAATGAAGCTTAGAACAATCTAATGACAATCAACAGGTAATTTTTACAACTGAAGTAGGTGTTATGCTTGAAACTCTAGTTTGATATAAAGTTTTGGATTAGATCTAGCTTATTGATGAGTTTCTTTGAATTTCAAATATCTATAAAGGTTTTTGTATGTTTGACCCCTTCCTCATTGTGTATGTTGCATGCTTATCTTTTTTAGTTTCGTTTAAGAGTTCTAAATGTGATTCATAATGGCTTTATGCTCATTATTTTATGTGTGCTTAAATGATCATTTGTTCCTAAACGTGTTTTGATTAGGATTTGGTTAATTTATTAGCTTTGTCTCTTGTTTAACTTGTATTGTATTTAAACTTATTCGCTCTTGAAGTGTTAAAAAGTTTTGTTTATTTACTTTTTTCTTCTCATTAGTACATACATGGAGTTACTGCTCATGGAGTTCACTACATAATAAGCAAACATTTCATCCTCTTGATGTTATAGTTGATGAACATATAACACAAGGGTGTTCACCTTTGTGATTTATGGGATATTTGTGTCTTGTTCGGATTTTCTGCTTGCAGGGAAGAAGAATCCTGACACTCTCTTAATGTTATAGTTGATGAATATCTTTATTCTATTCATGGTGGCATTGGATTACTGGTTTTGTTGTGGCTACTTTCAAGAATTTCCATGGCTAACTTGGGAAAGTCTTGAGCTTTTCCATTCAGATTATAGATGTTTAGTTTCTTATATTTGTCTTTGAAGTTAGTAAAATGATGGCCATAGGTAATGTTATTCTGTTTTCTTTGTCTTTCTTGTGTTTAGTACATCTTTGTCTTTTTTGTGTTTAGTACATCTTGTGTTTAGGCCATAGGTAATGGCATTGGATTACTGTTTCATGTGTTTAGTACATCTTGCAACTTATTATGATAATTATTTGTGTGTTTGGTACACATGTTTCTATGGAATTTTGGAGCCTGGACCAATGAAGAGATCTAAATTAAATTTTTAAGTATGTGAATACAGTTACAGTTTTTTAGCTCACTGGCTTGATAGTATTTCTTGGCTTATTCCTACTGTTTTTTCTCCTTTTTTAAGGATGAATCTTCCTTGATCTGGATTTCAAGTAAAGGTGAAAGGAGTTTGAAGTTAGCTTCAATCTCACAAATTATACCTGGACAAAGAACTGTAAGATATTAATTTATTGGTTATCACTCTAATTATTTTCTTATTTGATGCAATTAGCACACATTGTTACTTAATCCTTTCTTTGATATTTCTCGCTATGTCATTGTTCAATATACAAATTTGCTTATAATTTGATTTTCCTCTTTTCGACGGCTACCCACGACCTTTAGACGACAATCCACTACAATCCGACGACGACCCACTGCTGTCCGACAACGCCCACGCAAACTTTGGCCCATGGCGCTTTAATACTTGAGTTAGCAAGTTGGTTTATGAAGAAAGTTTTTGTTTTCATGCATATAATAGTTTAGTTAGCAAGTTGGTTTATGAAGATTGTAGCTTAGACATGTATATTTTGTTTATATTAAACAAGAAAAGGTTCATCTTGTAGATTAGACATGTATATGGTTCATTGATATATATATATATATAATTTCTTTGATGGAAAGTTTGAGTTTTTTTAATTGATGTGTATTAAAATTGTTGGACTTCAAAACAGGTGAACGATAAAATATATGGATATTTTAAAATATAAATTTTTTATTTGAACAAACTTTATATACTTGATACCTATAAACTGTCAAGTATAATTTCACTTCGTGTAAAACCTGTCAAAAATATAACCCTCTTATTGTTGACACTGGATTAGTTGACGCATAAAAACTGTCAAGTATAATTATATACTTGACGCTTTTTCAATGTCAAGTATAATTATACTTGGCACTTATAAACTGTCAAGTAAATCTCTCTTATTCTTGACACTGAATTAGTTGACACATTGAAAAGCGTCAAGTAAACCAATACTTGACAGTTAAAAAGCGTCAAATTAACCCAATTTTGTAGTAGTGTTTGTTCATCTTGGTTAGTTGGTCATTCTCTTTCCTTAAATTTTATTGGCAATATGTATACTTATATGCTGATTTTATTATATTTGTAAAAGAAAGTGATACATTCATGAATTGAAACATCAATTGTTGTTTAATATCATAGCTGAAAAGCACTAAAAAAGGTTTCTCTTTGGCTTGAAATCTTAAATTAGATATAATTTTACATTGGCTGGTAGGAACCAAGCATTTTATATGGTTTTTGAAAATTTGTTTTTCTTTTGAATGTTTTACAATGTCTTTCATCTCTTTTTCATAATTAAATAAAAGAGTTGGATTCTTAAGCATTGAAACAGTTAATTGTTCACCAAGGACTCTAGTGATCCTTGTGTCACGTACTATTAGGCATCTTTCCAAGTGTAAGGTATTTTTCTGACCTTGTATCTCAAGAGCCAACAACTATTCCACAATGATCATTTTTGCTTAGATTATCTTGATTGTATTGTGATGCTTACTTTAGTGATGCATTGAATGATTATCTTGTAGTCATGGTAGTCACTTAGATATGAGTTTACTGTAAGTAATGTAACTCAAGGGTTTTACACATTTTATTTCACTTTCTTTTGTTTGTAAGTTGTCTCATTAGTATAATATGTTTCATCTCATTGCTTTATTTGCTTAGAGTATGTTTCATCTCATTTCTTTATTTCTTAAAATAGTTTGAATGCATCATGATGCTTGCTTTGTTGATGCATTGATTGACTATCCTACAGTTATGGTAGTCACTTAGATATAAGTTTAGTGTAAATCAAGGGTTCTACACATTTTATTCTACTTTCTTTTATTTGTAAGTTGTCTCGTTAATATAGTATGTTTCATCTCATTGTTTTATATGCTTAGAGTAGCTTGTGTGTATTATGATGCTTACTTTGGTGATACATTAAATGACTATCCTGCATTTATGGTAGTCACTTAGATACTTTGTTATATGATTTTGTTAAGGTGATTTATCTAATTAATTTCATATAAGTAGGTTATAACACAATGAATAAATTGTGGATGATAAAAGATAGATTGTCTAAGGAACATGAAGAAGGTGTTGATCGTTTTATTAAGTTTGTACAAAAACATTCAAGTGGCAGAACTTCTAGGACATGGTGAGAGTTGATTACTTTGACTTTTTAGGACGCTACAGATGATACATGTTCTTTATTGCTATGAACCAATCCTTTTTATACTTATATATAGGTTTAGGTATACTGTGATATGATGTCAATTTCTGTAGGGATATGTCTTATATGATCTTATTTGTTAGATACTCTTTGTTTTTTTTTTTTCTTTTTTTGTAGAAACATTGGTTTGCAGTTGATTAATGAAAAATAATTAGTTTATTCGATCAATGTCTAGTAAGTTTAAGAAATATATGTTACTTGTGTTTCAATTATATGGTCTAATGGTATGAATTTTATATTTGTGATTGTTGATATTTTACATGAGTTGTTTGAAGTTATGAAGTTATAAGTTTCGAGTTGTTGAAGTTTTGGAGTTGTGTGAGTTACGTAGTTTTGAAGTTGTGGTGCAGTTGTGCATGTTATGTAGTTGAAAAGAATTTGTTTGAAGTTAGTTTGTAGTTGTATTAAGGATTTTGCATATTTTGACGTTGTGTTATTTTTAGGTTTTTTGAGCTTGTTTAAGGTTGATTATAAGTTACATATATGGGAGGGTTGCAATGACCCATATATTTTTTTATTTTTTTAAAGTTGTTATAGTTGACGAGCGAAAAACGTCAAGAATAGATTTTTGTTGACGGGGGTAAAACACATAAAAAAAAGGGTTAACTTGATGGACTGATTCAATTTCTTGATAGACAATACCATAAAAAAAAAAAAGGTTTTTTATGACATGTTTGGTCATCAAGTAAACTGGTTTTTCTTGATGGATTTTTTCAGTTTTCTTGATGGCCGAAAAACATAAAATTCTCTGTTCTTTATGACTAATACCAACAAGAAAGAGTTTTTTATGACATGTTTTGATCATCAAGTTTTCTTGATGTCTGCCTACTTGATGGGCAAAAACCATCAAGATAGACATTTTTTTTACATACTTTGAACATCAAAGAAGGCCACATTTGTAGTAGTGATTTAAGGTTAATTTACATTTACAGAACAAAACTAAAAAAATATTTACAATTCGTGTAACAAAAATAAAAGCTCACGAAGCCACTATAGAATTTTTATAAATTTTTTATTCGTTTTTGTTGGTTTTGAATTTTGCATTGAATGTCTGTATATATTCTTCATATTATTACTTCTCCTTCTTCATATTCTCATTTCTTCTTGTTTGCAATTTTATCTTCTCTTCTAGAATTTCTTCCTTCTTTGTCATATTTCATCTTGGACATCATCTCCTTACTATTTTTAATTATCAAGTATTGGGTCTTTTTTCTTTTTCTTTTCTTTTTCACTGCAAGTATACCAAAATCATTTAGATTTGATACAAGATTTTGTACCGAGATCGTTTAAATACTAGTACACCATCATTTCATTTAGATTTGGTAGTAGATTGTATACCAAGATCGTTTAGGTTTGTTACAAGATCATGTGTCAAGATGGTTTTACCAAAATTTGAATGATCGTGTACCAATATAAAAACGATCATGTACCAAGCTTTTCACACGAGTGTGTAACCGATTAATCGTGAGATATTTTTGTTATTTCATATCATGGGCTTATGAATTTTTCAAGTTTTTAAAATGGTGTTGTACATTGTTAATACTTTTTGCATTTTGTTCTTATTTTTTAAAAAAAACCTCGAAATTTAAAAACGTACATGTTAATATCTCAATTGAATTGTGTTACACGTTATTATCTTCCCTTATTTAAAATAAGATTCAAATGGTTCCATTTTCTTAGCTGTAAAATCATTTTTGACAAATGACTATATATATATATATATATATATATATATATATAATACTTTATTTTTCCAAAAAGGACAACGGAATCACGTTTCATTTGAGGTTACAGTTTTTTTCTTTTCTTTTTTTATTTTATGTTAGTGTCATAACATGCAAATAAATACATACATTGTCCTGTAATTATCCGACTCTAAAAAGCATTAATGAAAAGTGATTCTTTTCTCTTCCCCATATACCAAAATTAAAGTTGCACTTCTCATGTGAACGCCTTGAAAAAAATCCCAAAATTTCCAACCTCATTCTCATTTAATATATTTTATTTCTTTTGTTTTGAGAATACAAAAATGCATAGCAACTGGGTAGCTGACATAAAAGTTCTTAAACTAACTTGTTTTAGCCTTATATAAAAACAGTTATTACATGACACACTAATTTTGTACTTGTCTCAAATGGTAATAAGTTTATATGGAACCTTTATTATATGACTTGCCAATCTTGGTTCTTACTCAATTACATGTCGGTTGCCAAAAGTTTGTAAAAGTTAAATTTATTCCTCTGGAGAATAAAAATGTTTTATTTTTAAGTTTAAATCCTTTTTCTCATAAATCCTCGTTCTATCATTTAAAAAACAAAAAAAAAAAAAAAAAAAAAAAAAGAAAAAAGAAAGAAAGAGAAAAGCACTTATAAAAACCAAATACGCCATTCTTCTACCTTTTGATTTGAAGCCCAGAACACAAATATGCCATTCTTCAACCTTCACCCTTCGTCTCCCTTTCTTCTCTTCTTCTTCTTCTTCTTTCAGCTTCCTGTTTTTGCTATCTTCTCTGATCGTGATTACAATATTCTGATTCGGGTTAAAACCTCTTATCTCCATGATCCCGATGGCTCTATGAACAATTGGGTTCCAAATCAAGCTCACAATGCTTGTAACTGGACTGGCATCACCTGCGATCCCACTAATTCCTCTGTTCTGTCCATCGATCTCAGTAATTCCGGTTTCGTTGGCGGATTCCCCTTCGTTTTTTGTCGGATTCCCACTCTTAAATCCCTTTCTATCTCCAACACTAGCCTTAATGGAACTTTACTCTCTCCTTCCTTCTCTCTTTGTTCTCACTTGCAACTCCTCAATCTTTCCAGTAACCTTCTCGTTGGTACTTTGCCGGACTTTTCTTCTGGTTTCAAACAACTACAAACTCTCGATCTCTCTTCCAACAATTTCACCGGTGAAATTCCTCATAGCTTTGGGGGGTTATCGGCGCTGAAAGTGCTCCGTTTGTCGCAGAATCTACTCGACGGCTCATTACCTTCTGTTCTTGGAAATCTCAGTGAGCTAACTGAAATGGCCATCGCTTATAATCCGTTTAAACCCAGTCGGTTACCGCCTGAATTCGGCAACCTGACGAAACTTGTAAATATGTTTTTACCGTCTTCGAAACTCATTGGACCCATTCCTGATTCCATTGGAAACCTTGCTCTGCTTAGTAATCTCGATTTATCTACCAATTCAATTTCGGGATCGATCCCGGATTCAATCGGTGGATTAAGAAGTATAGAGAGCATTCGACTCTATAACAACCAAATCTCCGGGGAGTTGCCAGAGAGCATCGGAAATTTGACTACTTTGTTTTCCCTGGACATATCGCAGAATAGTCTCACCGGGAAATTGTCGGAGAAAATTGCTGCTTTGCCTCTTCAGTCTCTGCATCTCAATGACAATTTCCTTGAAGGCGAGGTTCCCGAGACCTTAGCTTCTAACAAAAATCTTTTGAGTTTGAAACTCTTTAACAATAGCTTTTCCGGCAAACTTCCTTGGAATTTGGGTCTAAATTCTTATTTGAATGTGTTTGATGTCTCTTCCAACAATTTCATGGGCGAAATTCCGAAATTTCTCTGCCATGGAAATCAACTTCAAAGAATCGTTTTATTCAATAATCATTTCTCAGGAAGTTTTCCAGAATCGTACGGTGGTTGCGATTCTCTGCTTTATGTCAGAATTGAGAACAATCAACTTTCCGGGCAGATACCGGACTCGTTCTGGAATCTCTCTGGACTTACTTATATTCGGATATCAGAAAATCGATTTGAGGGCTCCATTCCGCTTGCGATAAGTGGCATTCGTTATCTTCAAGATTTGGTGATTTCCGGCAACTTCTTCTCCGGCCAATTACCGAAGGAGATTTGCAAACTGCAAGAGCTCGTCCGGTTAGACGTCAGCAGGAATAAATTATCCGGGGGAGTTCCTTCATGTATAACCGAGTTGAAGCAACTTCAAAAGCTCGACCTCCAAGAAAACATGTTCGCGGGAGAAATACCCAAGTTGGTTAACACATGGAAAGAGTTAACCGAGTTGAATCTGTCTCACAATCAATTCACCGGTGAGATTCCACCTCAACTCGGAGATTTACCAGTTCTAAAATATTTAGATCTCTCCTCAAATTTACTTTCCGGCGAAATCCCCGAGGAATTAACGAAGCTAAAACTTGGACAGTTCAATTTTTCCGACAATAAATTGACCGGAGAAGTTCCTTCCGGCTTCGACAACGAACTATTTGTCAATAGCCTAATGGGTAATCCCGGTCTTTGTAGCCCGGATTTGAAGCTGCTGAACCGGTGTCCCAAATCCAAATCCATAAGTTTTTATATTGTTATTGTTCTGTCCCTTATTGCTTTCGTTCTCATCGGGTCTCTCATTTGGGTAGTCAAATTTAGGATGAATCTCTTCAAGAAATCGAAATCTTCATGGATGGTGACTAAGTTCCAACGTGTTGGATTCGATGAAGAAGATGTAATTCCTCATTTAACCAAAGCAAATATTATTGGATCGGGCGGGTCCAGCACTGTGTTCAAGGTGGATTTGAAAATGGGGCAGACTGTCGCTGTGAAGAGTCTCTGGAGTGGCCACAACAAATTGGATTTGGAACCGATTTTCCAATCAGAAGTTGAGACATTGGGTCGGATTCGCCATGCCAATATTGTGAAGTTGCTCTTCAGTTGCAGCAATGGAGAAGGAAGTAAAATTCTTGTGTACGAATACATGGAGAATGGGAGTTTGGGAGATGCTCTACATGAACACAAATCCCAAACTTTATCTGATTGGTCCAAACGACTTGACATTGCTGTTGGAGCAGCCCAAGGATTAGCTTACTTACACCATGATTGTGTTCCTCCAATAATCCATCGTGATGTTAAGAGCAACAACATTCTCTTGGATGAAGAATTCCACCCTCGAGTGGCCGACTTTGGTTTAGCCAAGACGATGCAGCGCCAAGGAGAGGCAGATGATGGCAGTGCCATGTCTCGTATTGCTGGCTCCTATGGTTACATTGCTCCTGGTAAACAACATTCAATAGCTTAAGTTGATGGCGTATATATATTTGATTACGTACTCATATTTGTTATATTTTTTAACGACAGAGTATGGGTACACAATGAAGGTGACAGAGAAGAGCGATGTGTATAGCTTTGGAGTAGTATTGATGGAGTTAGTGACAGGGAAGCGACCAAACGATGCATGCTTTGGAGAGAACAAAGATATTGTGAAATGGGTGACAGAGATTTCATTGTCAGAAGGAGAAGGAGAGAAAGGATTAAGTTTAGACGAGATTGTTGATGAAAGGTTGGATCCGAAGACATGTGTAGCAGAAGAGATAGTAAAGATCTTGGATGTGGCAATTCTTTGTACCTCTGCTTTGCCTCTCAATAGACCATCAATGAGAAGAGTGGTTGAGCTGATAAAGGACACCAAATTGCCTCATTCCAAGTCGTGAACTTTGCATCTTTAGTGCATGTGAATGTCAAATAAAGTCTTTTTTTTTTTCTTTTTTTTCTTTTTTCTCTTTTCTTTCTCCTTTTGGAATGAACAAGTTCTGATCCGGATGAGATAGAGGTTTTTTGTTTATGTGGCAGTACTTTTTCTTTATTAACTTCATGTGCTGCCTCTTTGACTTTTAATGAAGTTAAGAACCAGCTTTCTTGGAGTAACTCGGCTTATATAGATCGTTATCTTTAGGAATGTATATTAATTGTAACTTGTGAGAGTTCTAGTACATATTATGTCTTTTTTTTTTAAAAGGAGACAAATGCAAATAAAAAGTTTATCTTATGTATGAATATGAGAAAATAGTACTACTTAAAATGTGTTCTTTATACATATTGAGTTTTCCTTTAGATCAAATAAACGCAAATAAAAAGTTTTAACTTATGTATGGATATGGAAAAAATAGTAACACCAGAGTTCAAGGGTGTAGTATATATAGCTTTAACCTATTCAACTATTTTCAGGTCAGCATGGATACTTCTATTTTACATTGGAAAAATATATCAAAATATAATTATTGTGAGCCTAGTATAATAAGAAATCAAAAACCCTATTTTATAAATATGAAATGCTTATATATTAATTTAAATATATTTGATTTATTTTATAACTATCCACCAACACACTATTTATCTCGACCACAAAAAACTACTTCTTATGACTAATATTTGTGGTTGGGAATTAGATCTTAGGAAATTATCGATCCTTAATTTAGAATACTATTTGTTGAGTGTGGTACAAGCAAATGTTGATAAACAACCAAAACATGAAGAACTCTTGATCATCCAAATTTAAATGTGTGTGTAATTAAAAATGTTGATAGCCAATTTGGCATGATTGAATAAAGATTACAGACAAATTGATCGAATTATAAGTTGAATAGTAAAGCATACTTAATTATGGGTTATTAAAAGATTTTTCTTTTTAAATATTATTTAGTCCAAAATCAACCATTATTGATGATGACTTGTTATAGTCAAAAGCACAACTAAAAGTAAGTGGACTTACTAGTCTTTCTTTTATTATTATTATCATTTTTTTTTTCCTATTCCAATAATTATTATCTGTTTAGTTATTTGTGTGGGCAGAGGAAAAAAAATGATGGTCCCTATAGATGTTGACCTATTGAAGACAATGGATTAGTTCAACAGTCTCAGTCCCCTTTTTAGTACCCAATTCAATCCAATACATATCAACAAACATTAAAAGTCAAAAAATAATGTAAGCTTCCAAAAAGCCTTTCTATTTCACATTGTCATAACCTTCAACCAATTAATCTCTTTCTTCCTGTCTTTTTCTTAGAGTAAAGAGCCATAGATATGTTAAAGTTGTACCTCCACACTACTTTTCAATAATAATAATCACTCTCCATCATATATAGTTACCTAATCACCACATTTTATTAACTTTCCAAGTGTGGTTTGATTTCATAAAGGATAATTATACCTCTACTGCCTAGTGTTCCAATATTTAATTAGTTTATGTAAGTTTATTGAAAATAATTGTTGATTAGGTTTGTTTATGAATGCCCAATAATTAATATTAATAAAGTGTTAAAATTGTTGAATTATTTTGAAGTACTATGGCTCTTCTAAATTATAATTGCAGGAATTCCTTACTAACTTTTGACTAGTTTAGAAATTGAGTTAGAATTTTAATTAAGCTCAAGAGACCCACTTTATTTGGATCATGAATACGTATATTAAATACCTAAAAATTAGTTTAGGTTGTTTTTTTAGAGGTCTATTAAAAAAATACAATAAAGCGACAAAATATATACATTATACAGAAAAATTTCGAAAATAAAAAAAGTTCACACACCTATAATGAAAAATACCATAAATGGTCTGTCAATCATGCCGTCAACAACACACGTAATATATTTGGTACACGCTCGTTTAGATTTGGATAGCCAAATCTAAACGATTTATTTTTTCAAGTTTATCGTTTAATTTGGTTACACGAGCACTTAAATTTGGGTACACGATCGTTTAGATTTGATCATTTAGATTTGGGTAGCCAAATCTAAACGATTTTTTTTTTTCAAAATTTTGTATACAATCGTTCAGATTTAACGAATTTTTTCAAGATTATTTTGGTACACGATTGTTTAGATTTAAGTAAACGGTTTTTTAAATTATTTTAGTACACGATCGTTTAGATTTTTCTACATGATCGTTTATTTTTTTTTTTTACACAATCGTTTAGATTTGGCTACCCCAATCTAAACGATTTGTTTCAAGATTCTTTATACACGATCACTATTTTTTGTACACGATCATTTAGATTTGGCTATCTAAATCTAAACGATGTTTTTTTCAAGTATACATGATCTTGAACAACTAAATAAAAGTTTGAAAAAAAAAATAGATCTTTTATATTTGATACACGACCTTGAATCAAATAACAGTTTGGAAAAAAAAAAGAGAAAAAGAAGAAAGACAACGGAAAGAAATCGCAACGAAGAGGAGAAGAAAGACAGAAGCACAAACTTGGTATATTTAAAAAATGGCTAATTTGATAGATTTTGTTACACATGTTGTTAATATTTTATTGGTTTGTCATATTTATGAAAAAAAAAAATTTCTTAATAATTTGATTTTGTTTTATAAAAACAATTAAGCTTTCAATCATCCCTTTTATTTCTGAACTTTTACTTTGGTTCAAGTTTGTTACTTGTTTTTATAGCCATTTCCAAAAATCAAATCAAGTTTAAAACTAAAAAAGAAAAATAGTTTTTACATATCTTTTTTTTCAATCCGGCCTAGAAGGAAAAATAAGGAATCATTTTATAATCATTTATTTTTTAGTTTTTAAAAAATAATTGTGAAAATTCCACTTTCATTCCTTGGTTTCGAAGTATTGGCTATATTTTTTTTAGAGTTTTTGAACGCTAGTCAAAATTTGAAAACTAAAAAAAGTTTAGTTTTTTAAAGCTTGTTTTTGTTTTTGAAATTTGACTAAGATTTCAACTTTAATTTGTACTTTAAAATGATGCATATCATTGTAAAATATGAGAAGAAATAGACTTAATTTTTAAAATTAAATTTATTACCAAATAGGATAGAGGAAGAAAATTATGGCCCTATGGGTGTGGTTGAAAAAATGTCGACATAAGTGATCATATCTAGAATCTAACTTTCCTCTTTGAATAATGCCATACCCCATGGGCTATAGTGATAACTTAGTATAGACTAAAACATGCTTTAAATCATTAAAACAATAGCTCAACATGTTTAAGAAATCTCAAAACCATAAATCATGCTTATTAAATAACTTTTGTAAACTCAAATGCCCATAAATCAATGTTATTTCCTCTTGCTAGCCAAACATATATCTCAGCAAATTCATGCTTATCATTTCTTAAATATCTCACATGCTTTAGAAATAATTTCTCACAAAAGATAGTCACTAATATATCATTCAATCCAACACGATGATCAACCTATACTATCCATTAGTTACAAAAAGATAATAGGGCTTTGTACAATTCTTGGTAATGACACTCTTGGGCTTTGTACAATTGTTCTTTCATCAACGTAGAAAAAATTATGAACAAAAACTAAATGAATAATTATGTTTAATCTGGAAGATACAAGACCTATTAAGGCTATCATTTTGTTTATTTGTTGTGGAAGATACAAAACCTATCAGTTTGTTCATACCTAAGTGTTAGATAATTTCAAAACCCTCTACCACTGGTCATCATCGTGCCAAGTCTCAAGAGAAGAACTATTTCGCAAAGAAGTCAATATATGATTTGGGTTCTTAAACTTTCCATTCAATCTCAAATGACTCAAATTCAGAAACGTAACACCATCCTTTTCCATTGAACAAGGATCAAGATGCTCCGTAAGCATCTATAAGTAACCAAAAAAAATGTAAACAAAGCCGAGAGATAGAGAAAGTTACTTACCGAAAGTGATGAAGATAGTCAGCAGTAGAGAGATGAATAGAGAGACGTCGTTGTCACTGGCTGAACGACGATATCAATCGTAAAGATTACAGCAATCATATGGCCCAATCAAGAGAAGGAGAGACAATGTCGATCGTGAAGGTTACGACAATCGCGCAACACAGTGGAGAGAAGGTGAGACGATGTTCATCATAAAGGTTACGACATTCGTGAGAAAGAGGGACGATGACAATCGTGAATGTTACGGAAGTCGCGCAACGTAGTCGAGAAGGTTTCGTTCGGCCAGGGTTTCGACATTAAGCGGGACGATGGGTTTCATTCGCGTAGTCGAGAAGGCATTGCTGTTTGCTCGAGGGTTTCATTCGACAAAAAAGAAAAAGAGCCAAAAGGAAATTGGGCGGGATTTTCCTTTCTTTATTTTTTCTTTTCAATAGACCATTTTAAATGGGCTATCCTCCAAAGCTATTAAAAGTCCATTCTGTTGTATTGAGAGCAAGCTCACTCTATCTTCCATTCTTTCTATCTTATGTTTTAGGTGAGAGCTTAGAACAAAATAGAGAAAGTTCTTCCCCCACCATTTCTCCCTTATCAAACAGGCAAAAATGTACTTGCATTAAGTTGTAAAATGTACTCTATGGTTGAGAGGCCTAAGGTTATGTTTCTAATATTAATGCATATCTTGTACCACTCTTCCATTTCTTTTCTGCTATCCATTTTCAATGTCTTTAATTAGTTTATGAGCAATTCAATGTGTTATTGATATTAGAGAATCTGAATGTATGTCTTGTAAGTTTTGTTCAGCTAAACGTGAACATCAATCATTATTTATTTGAGAGAAAAGACAATCGCATTGACAGTAATCCCCTGACAAGTGAAAATCATATTTGACTAAGCGAGTGGCGAAGAGATTGTAGCAATACAATCTCATTGCCAAATTCATCCTTCACATAAGTTACAGAAATGTTAACATGTGTGACAAAAGCATATAGAGGACACTTGCCTTAAATTAGGAAAAATTACTTGTGGCGCATATAAACTGATTAGATGTAAATCATAACTTAACTTTAAGTATTTGGATTCCGAGAGGCAAGAAAGTATGGGAAGGCAAGGAAAGGACGTTCGCCTTAATTCTGAAGTTAATAGATGCTTTGTACTGCCTCAAAGTATTAATGTACCATACCTCACAGTTAGTTAATTAAATATTCTTTCATGTCACGCTTGCTACATGAGTGCACTCTCCATTACACTCTAAAAAAGTTATGAGATAATCTATAAAACCTCTAGCTAATTCTAAAGTAATTAACTATTGTAATAGCCAGTTGATCAGTATAATTAAATAACACAAGAAGCATTGGTAATCCAGTTCGGTGAATGTCACCTACGTCTGGGGAGCTTTCATAACTCAGATAAGTAATATTATTTAGATTCAAAGTTGTCAATGTGAATCAATACAATAAGGAACATTCTTCTTATGTAGTGATATTTCGTCGGTTTTATTAGACCTAACTGGTGGGGAACGTCCAGATTGTCCAACTTCTTCATTTGTAGCAAAAGGATGACCAAGCATTGGAACAAAAATGTCTTCAAAAGATGAGCTTTCGTCAGAATGAGTTGAGGTGATAGGAACATCAACTACAAAAGGCTCAACATTTGAAAATAACCCCTTCTTCAACAACCTAACGAGGGGAACATCATCTCACTCATCTGAATCCATCTTAGAAATATGAGACTCAGATACACTCAGTGTAGTTTCAACATCCTCAGCAGCACTATCAACAATATGCTCATCATGCACAGAAACAGAACTTTTAGAAATATTCACTTGAGACTTTTCCGATGGTAGTTGATAAGGTCTACGAGTGGGAGTGCTTTTGAAGCGACAACTCCTCATACACCATGCATGTTGGTTCAATAACCAGGAGCTTCATCAACCGCTTTAGACAAATGAGCTTGGTAGTTCCCTTTTTGAGTATTCACCATTTTCAATTTTGAAAGGATAGTAACAGTCAAGACTTTAAGAACGTGTCCTCTGTATTTCTGAATATGAACAATCTTCTTTGAAGCTCAGGCGTCTTAATACAGAAAACTTCCCGCTTGAAAACGATGTGCCCCTTATTAAAGCCTATTTCGACGCTGACGTGCCCATTAATACTGACCATGATTTCTTTTATCCACCTTTTCCAAAATGAATAATAAACTTAAATTTTACATACTCCTAAACCAACCCTCAAATGCTTAAAAGAATTTGCATCTAGTGGTTTAGTGAATATATATGCTAACTGAAGGTTCGATCGAATATATTCAAGCGTAATGATTTTTTCTTCTATAAGTTTCCTAATAAAATGATGTCCTATGTCAATATGCTTTGTGCTGCTATGCTGAATTAGATTTTTGGAGATATCAATAGCACTCAAGTTATCACAATAAAGTGTCATAATACTCTGTTGAATACCATATTCCTGTAACATTTGCTTCATCCACATAAGCTGAGTACACCTACTTCCTGCTGCAATGTATTATGCCTCTACTGTAGAAAGTGACATACATTTCTATTTTTTACTAAAACAAGAGATTATATTGTTTCCTAGAAAGAAACATCCCCCAGAGGTGCTTTTCCTATCATCTAAGCATCCAGTCCAATCGGCATCACAATATCCAACAAGAATGAAATTTGTATCATAAGAATATAGAACTTCAAATTCACTTGTTGCTTGAACATATTTGATTATTCTTTTTACTACAGCTAAATGTGAAACACGAGGATCAGATTGAAACCGAGCAAATATACCAACAGCATAAGCAATACCAGGTCTGCTGGTTGTTAAATAATGCAGACTCCCTATCATGCTTCTGTATAATTTATGATCTACAGACTCCTTAGTAATATCCCTAGTGATTTTAACATGCGTAGCAGTTGGAGTCCACTTTTGCTGAGATTGGTCAAGGCCAAATTTCTTAACTAAATTCTTGGCATATTTCTCTTGAGTGGTAAACATGTCCTTTTTTATTTGCTTGATCTGAAGACCTAGAAAACAAGACAGCTTACCAACCATACTCATCTCGAATTCTAATTGCATGACAACAATAAAGTTTTTAACAAGTTCTTCAGGAAAACCTCCGAATGTAATATCATCTATATAAATTTGTGCAACTATCAAATATTTATCGGATCTATTGAAAAATAAGGTCTTATCAGTACCTCATCTGGAATATCCCTTATGACCAAGATAAACAGTAAGTCGTTCATACCAGGCTCTCGGTGCTTGCTTTAAACCATATAGAGCTTTATTGAGTTTATATACCTGCTGCGGATTCACATGATCAATAAAACCCTTAGGTTGAGCTACATAAACTTCTTCATTTAAGTTTTCATTTAGAAAGGTACTCTTGACATCCATCTGATACAGTTTAAACTTTCGAATGCATGATATGCTGAGTAAATGCGTATAGCTTCAATTCTAGCTATAGGTGCAAAGATTTCATCAAAATCTACTCCTTCCACCTGCAAGTAACCTTAAGCCACCAATCATGCCTTGTTTCCTGTTATATGTCCTTTCTCATCTATTTTATTTTTAAATATCCATTTGGTTCCTATAATATTTTCTCCTTTAGGCTTAGGAACCAAAGTCCACACATTGTTTCGTTTGAACGACAGTAATTCTTCCTGCATCGCATTTATCCAGAATTCATTTTTAAGCGCTTCATTCACTAATGTAGGTTCAATATATGAAGTACAACAAATATCAACAATCATCTTCGTATAATCAATCTTGTTCTTCCTGGTAGTAACCCCAACCAAAGGATCTCTAATTATAGAACTCGACGGATGATTCTTTCAGACATGTGAAGATGGAATAAGTTCACTTTCCTCAGCTGTTACTTCCTTCTGAGTTGATTTTGAGTCATCTCCAAAGCAATTTACAGTTGTATCAGCTATAAGAGCATCAACAACAGCTACTTCAGGTACCATGGTAACTTTAGGTGCTAGTTCATCATCATCATCTGTTCGTTTGTATGTCTACTCATAGTTATTTACAACCAGATTGATAGTCTCCATAACCACTTTAGTTCTATTATTGAATACTCTGTAACCCCAGCTATTTTGAGAATAACCAAGAAAATTTTTCTTTTCTAATTTAGCATCCCATTTTCTGTGGTATTCTCTATGAGCCAAAATGTAGCAAGTACAACCAAAGACATGAAAATACTTAACATTAAGTTTTCTGCCCTTCCATAACTCATACAAACTGAGAGTTGTTTCAAAACGAGTAGTAATTCAGTTGTGAATATGACAAGCAGTATTAACAGCTTCAGCCAAAAAAATGCAAAGGCAAAAATTTGGCATGAATCATGACTCGAGCCATCTTTTGTAGGGTTCTGTTTTTCCTCTCCACTACTCGATTTTGTTGTGGAGTAAATGGAGTTGAGTATTCATGATGAATCCATTCTGCTTCACATAAATTATTTAGTTCTTCATTTTCGAATTCATTTCCATGATCAATCTTGATTTGAACAATATTCTTTCCATGTTCATGCTGCAAACTTAAACATAAACTGATGAAAACTTTGGCAGTATCAGATTTTTCTTTGAGAAATCTTATCCACGTGAAACGAGAGAAATCATCCACAACTATAAACACATACTTCTTCCCTCCAAGTCTCTCAGTTTACATGGGACCCATAATATCTATGTGCTATAATTTTATAACTTTGTTCGTGTAACATTTCATCATACTTTTGTGAGATGCTTTGATTTTCTTCCCAACTTGATAGTCACCACAAAAGAACTTGCTCTTTGAGTCAATGTTTGGAATTCCTATGACAGCCTTATTTTTTACAGCTTTATGAATACGCCTTAAGCTGACATGTCCCAGTTTTCTTTGCCACGGCCAAGTATGATCTTCTTTGATTGAGGGACAAACATTAGAATTGTTGGATATCCAATGGTAGCAGTTATCAGCCTGTCTAAAGCCATGCATAAGAATTCTTTTATTTGAATTAGTCACTACACAATTCTCTTTGATAAAATTTACAATGTAAGCTTGGTCATAAAGCTAACTGACACTAATTAGATTTTCCTTGAGCCCTTCAACATATCGAACATCATTTAGATATGGTAGATTGTATTTCTCAATATTACCTTTTGCTATGATTCTTCCTTTTGCATCATCTCCAAAATGGTCATCTCAAAAGTTTGAAGAGGCCCAAACAATTCATCCAGTTTTAGCTTAGTTATGTCATTTTCTTCCTCTATAGCTATAACCTTCATGTCAAAATTTACCAGGCAGAGAACGCAGTAGTTTTCCCACTATCTTGGATTCAGAAATCTTTTCTCCAAGGTTGAATGATTCATCGGCTATTTCTAGAACTCTTTCATTACATTCAGCTACAGACTGATCCTCAAACATTTTTAAAGCTTCAAATTTTGAGGTTATCAACTGTAATCTGGATATTTCAACTTTTTTAGTGCCTTCATATGCAACCTCCAATATTTTCCAAGCTTTCTTTACAGAGCTACAAGAGTTAATCAATTTAAACACATTCAAGTCAACACCATTAAAGATAGTATTAATGGCTGTAGAATTTCTCACAGAGGCTTGTTCTTCAACATCAGTCCAATCAACTTCAGATTTAGGAACACAATGACCATCTATAGTGATCATTGGTGGGTCCCATCCAGCTACAACAACTCTACAAGTCCTTCCATCAAGAGTTTTTAGAAATGATATCATGTGGGCCTTCCCATATGAATAATTTTTGTCATCAAGTACAGGAGGACGAGAGATTGATGGACCTCTGATTATCTCCATGAATTAGCAACTCGCTTTAATACCAATTGAAAAACGGTGTGAGATAATCAAATAAGTCTTTAGTTAATTATAAGGTATTTAATTGTTGTAATAGCTAGAGATACAGCAAAAAAAATAACATAAAGAACTTTGGTAACCTAATTTGGCAAATATCACCTACGTTTAGGGAGCTGCACACAACTCAGATGAGTAATATTATTTAGATTCACAATAGTCAATATACATTCATACAACAAGTGGTTTCTGCTCAAATATATGACTATATTAAAATACTTAATAACTTAAGTATTCAGGCTCCCCCTAAACATATGAGCGAATCTACTTGATGAATGTCTTCATGCACCCCCTAAGTTTAAGGTGACATCTTGATCCCTACTTCATATTTTACATTACTCATCATTAAGTTCGTCACAGATCAACATATTGATACCATAGATAATAAGTCGCACTACCTTCTTTTTGCTTGTAGCTTCGGCGACAATAAACTTGACTAATCTTTTACAATTGCTTTCTGCGTCATTTGTTGTCCCAAAACCTACAAGTTTCGGTGTATATATATATATATATCTTTAAAAATAATCTCAAAAAGATATTGATACAAGATTCCTAAAATAAAGGAAGATCTTTTATCTTTTTAGAATTAAATAACTCATTAATAAAAGATAATCTCATAAAAAAGTTTTGGCAAAAACCCAACAGAAAGCAATCATCTTCCTCACTTTCATCAATGGCTTTATCAGATAAAGTAGCATTAAAATTCTTCTTTTATTTTCTCAGAAACGTAGGACATTCAACTTGATAATGACCAAAGCCATCACACTCCCTACATTTGAAAGTTCTTCCTTCATGTCTTCTATTAAAATTTTCACCACCTCTTCTTCTAAAATTGATTGAACTTCTGGAGTTAGATCCAGTAGTATTCATATTTCTGAACTTCTTGACTACTTTTTAGAACTATTTTGTTAGAAGAGTAATTGACTCATTTACATTGGCTTAACTTAATGATTTATTATCAATTGACTCTTCCTCATAGATTGATTTAAACGCAATGCCTTTACCCTTCTTATCTTCTCTATTTGATATGGGCATCTTGAATGTAAGAAGAGACCCAAACAATTCATCTAGTTTTAGTGTAGTTATATCATGTGCCTCTTCTATAGTTGTTACATTTATATCAAACTTTCTAGGTAAGGAAAGCAACACTTTTCTCTCTAACTTGGATTCAGGTATTTTTCACCAAGATTGAAGGACTCATTCGTAATTTCCAGAACTTGAACATTATACTCAGCAATGGTCTCCTCTTCAGCCATTTTTAATGCTTTAAACTTCGTGGTTACCAACTATAGACAAGAGATTTTAACTTTAGAAGTGCCTTCATATGCAACCTCTAAAATTTTCCACGCCTCTTTAGCAGAACTACAAGAGTTTTTCAATTTAAAGATGTATAAATTCACTCCATTAAAAATAGCATTAAGAGCTTTTGCATCAGACTAATCAAGCTCAGTTTTAGGAATAGATCGAAACCACTGGTGGTTCCCATCCAGAATTAATTGATCTTCATGCCCTACCATCCAAAGATTTGAGGAAGGAAATCATCCTTGGCTTTCAATATGAATAATTCTTACCATCAAGCATAGGAGGACGCAAGGTGGAAGGACCTTCCCTAATTATCTCCATTAACTTGCAACTTGCTCTAATACCAATTGAAAAAGTTGAGAGATGATCTATAAAACCTCTAGCTACTTCTAAATAACACAAGAAGCTTTGGTAGCCTAGTTTGGTGAATGTCACCTACGTCTGAAGAGCATTCACAACTCAGATAAGTAATATTATTAAGATTCAGAGTTGTCAATGTGAATAGGAACATTCTTCTTATGTATGTGACTATCTTTAAGTACAATATAGCTTAAAGGATTAAGGCTCTCCCTGAATCTATGGATGAATCTTCTTGAAGATAAGCTCAAGCTCCCCCTGAGTCAAGGTTAATTCTTGATTAATCAAATCTTCTTTCATATTACTCGTCATCAGCTTCATCACAAATCAACATGTCAAAACCATAGTTAGTTAAGGACACTACCTTCTTCAACACACAGTTTGGCGATACTCAGCTGAAGAAAATTAATCTATTTTCGTAGAATCATCACGAGCTCCAGCTCTATAAATATATATACTTCTTTATAAAATCTATAAAAAATTTCTAAAATATTGGAGGATCTTTTATCTTTTTGAATTTAAAAAACTCAATATTTAATAAAAGAATTTCAATAATTCTTTTTACAAAAATACCAACATACTTTATCGACATGATCGCCTTACACCGCCAATTGCACCTAGTTTATATAATTAGGATAAAATAAATTATTCATATCCACACTGTATAGAATATACCACATAAGTTTAGTTGTGCAATAGATTCAATTGGAACATTAATTCCCTGAGTTCGGCCATAGACTTACCAGGAAACCTCTCTTCGCTTACACTTGGGCGATAAAGAGGAAAACTTTTCGTGCATGAATCATGAGGAAATTAGCAACGACATAGATAGGAATTGCATATTTTATCACATCAGCGCATACTAGGTCGCTCATTTAGAGCTTAACATGACACATCTACGAACAAACGTTTCATTTAATAAGAAGCACTCGGTGTCACAACATGCTTGTCCAAAGCGTTGTTTGCCTATGGCTGCATGCCCAAATACCCCTAAATCACCTTGTCTTTATGTCTTGTACGTAGTTTAGTCTATTGCTTTTCTTTTTATGTAGCCGACCTAGGGTGTGACATTTCAGTATTTTCATATGCAAGCCTGTTATGGCTAAAAATGTTCAAAATGTACTATAGGGGAGACCCAGTAGTTGAATCCCCAACCAATCCCTATCGCACTCTTTGTAATTAAAGTTTTCTTTTCTATTGACAGTCTTCAATGCTTGCTTTAATGATGTTTTTAATGCTTTTCTTTCTCTCTTACATTTTATAAAACAATCATTTGTTCCGTGTTTGAAAGATTACGATTGTGACAAGTGGTATCAAATCCAGGTTGGCTTATTGATAGTTAAGACATAAACATGTCCACGACGAATGCGTTGAGCAAGACCTTTGCAGACTGACTAGTAGAGCTTAAAGATTAGATGCTCTACCTAATTGAAGTTCTCGACTCCATCCGCATCTTAAAGTCACATCTTGATAAATTTTTTTAGAAAGTCGATACTATTGATATGGTGACCTGTTTATCTCGATGGATTACCCATACAAGAGTTGTTGACAAGATTTGACACTCTAAAGACAAAAGGAGAGGGGATGTCAATTTAGTCATGGTTCGCATGGATGACTTGGACATGGTTATCGGTATGGAATTCCTCTTGAAACATAAGGTCATTCCCATGACATTGGCTTAGTGTATGTTGGTAACAAGCGATACTCTGATAGTTGACCAAGCGAAGATCAAGCAACCAAGGTTGGTGAAAATGATTTCAGCCCTACAACTAAAAAAGGGCTCGATAAGGAAGAGTCAACGTTTATGGTCATCCCATTGGTGGATGAGCAAATTGAAACTAGGATTGTTCCAGTAGAGATCCAAAAAGTTATGAATGAATATGTTGATGGAATGCCTCATGAACTGCCAAAGTCACTACCTCCTCGACGAGGGATTGATCACGAGATTGAGCTTGTACCAAAAGCCAAACCCCCAGCAAAGAACGCTTACAGAATGGCTCCACATGAGCTAGCTGAGCTCAGAAAACAGTTAGATGAGTTGTTAGCTGCTAGATTCATCAGACCTGCCAAAAGTACCCAATGGGGCCTTTGTGTTGTTTCAGAAAAAAAATTGGACATTTCGTTTGTGTATAGATTATAAAGCATTAACAAAGTTATAGTTCAAAATAGGTATCCTCTCCCGATCGTAAATGATTTGTTTGACCAGTTGAATGGGACTCAGTACTTCACGAAGCTCGATCTCAGGTCAGGCTATTATCAGGTTCAAATAGCACAAGGGGATGAACCAAAGACTACTTGTGTAACAAGATTTGGAGCCTTTGAGTTCCTCGTAATGCTCTTTGGCTTGATAAATGCCTCTGCAACCTTTTTTACCTAGATGAACCAGGTATTCCACGAGTATCTAGACTAGTTTATGGTGATTTATCTTGATGATATTGTGGTTTTTAGTTCAAGTCTTGAAGAACACCAAGTCTATCTTCAATCAGTTTTTGACAAAAACCGACATAATCATTTATATATGAAGAAAGAGAAGCGTGTTTTTGCTAAACAGCATATCAACTTTCTGGATCACATCATTGAATGCGAAAAGATTCAAATGGACGAAGATAAGCTGCAGGCTATTAAGGAGTGGGAAGCCCCTACTTCCCTGACAGAGTTACGTTCCTTCCTTGGATTGGCTAATTATTATCGTTAGTTCATTGAAGGATTCTCAAGAAGGGTCGCTCCATAAATCCAGTTGTTGAAGAAAGGCACGACTTAGAGATGGCTAGTTAAATGTTAAACTGTTTTTGACGAGTTAAAGATGACAATAATGAGGGGTTCTGTCCTCGAATTGGTTGATATATCTAAGCCGTTTGTAGTTAAGACCAGCATGTGCAACCTTGTGTATGCTAGCTCCCATCTTAGTAGCAAGGTTGATGAATCGATATGTGATATAATTAGAGAATTCATTCATGAGGATCCCTCAGCCCATGCTATTGTTGCTCTAGCCAAATCCGTTAAAACAAGACAGTTTTGGGTCAAAGGGGACTTGTTATTGACGAGAGGTCAGTTGTATGTTCCGGGAGTAGGTGATCTGAGGGAGAAATTACTACATGAATGACATGACACATTATGGGTAGGCAACATTGGGTGGTAATGTAGGCAACATTGGGTGGTAACATACCTATGCACTATTGAAGAAAGGCTACTTCTGGCCAAACATGCGAGACGATGTCATACAGTATATGAAAACTAGCCTAATTTGTCAAATAAGATTGAGAAAGCGAAAGTTGTTGGACTTCTTGAATCCTTACATGTTCTAATGAGACCGTGGGAGAATGTCTCTATGGATTTCATTACACATCTCCCAAAGGTGAGCGACCTTAAAGCCATCTTGGTTATCATTCATCAATTCACGAAATACGCCACTTTCATCCTTGCTACCAAACTATGTTCTACCAAGCTGTTAGCACACTTTTTCTTTAAACATGAGGTGAAGTTATGGGAAGTTCCATCAAGCATCGTGAGTGACAGGGATGGTAAGTTCATTGGTACCTTCTGAATAGAGTTATTTTCCTTCTTGGGGACAAGCCTGAATATATCCTCAAGCTACCACCCCTAGACTAATGGCCAGATTGAACAATTCAATTGTATGCTTGAGGAATATCTACGCCATTTTGTTGATGCGAGACAAAAGAATTTGGTCCAATTATTGGATGTGACTCAATTTTATTTTAATGGAAAATCAGGACGCCAACTGGAAAAAGTCCCTTTGAAATTATAAGTGAAAGACAAACTCTTATTGCCTCACATTGTTGATCATCCATTTGCAGGAAAGAATCTACAAGCTTATAACTTCATGAAAGAGTGGAAACAAACTACAGACAGGACTGAAAAGAAGGAACGTCCTATCGAGTTTCGAGTTGGAGATCAAGTCCTCATAAAGATGAAGGAAGAGCAACTTCGTTTTATGAGGCATAAAGATCAGTGCCTTGTTAGAAAGTACAGGGGGCCTATGAAAGTACTGAAGAAAATTGAAAATGCATCATATAGGATGATGTTGCATGCATGGATAAAAATTCATCCAGTAATTCATGTAAGCAACTGAAAACGCTACCACCAAGACCTCAACGGCAAGCAACGCAATAATGGTGTACAACCATCTATTAACCTGAAGTACAAAGAAGATAAAGAAGTTGAAGAAATCTTTGGTGACTGAGTAAAGAAAGGTAGAAAACCCAAGAGGAGAATACATGAATTCTTAGTGAAGTGAAAAAACCTCCCTGTGGAAGAAACAAGTTGGGAACGTGTCGAAGACCTTGAAGCATGGAAGCAGAAGATCAAAGAGTTCAAGCTTTGTCAGTCGGCAAGGACGTCAACTGTTTAAATGGTGGAGAATGTCACAAGCATCCTTGTCCAGAATGTGTTTGCCTATGGTCGCATGCCCAAATACCCTCAAACCACCTTGTCTTTATGTCTTGTACGTAGTTTAGTCTATTGCTTTTCTTTTTATGTCACCGACCTAGGGTGTGACATTTCAACATTTTCATATCCAAGCCTATCAAGGCTAAAAATTTTCAAAATGTACTATAGGGGAGACCCATTAGTTGAATCCCCGACCAAGCCTCGTTGCACTCTTTGCAATCAAAGCTTTCTTTGCAATTGACAGTCTTCAATGCTTTCTTTAAAGATGTTTTCAATGCTTTTATTTCTTTCTCACGTTTTATAAAAAAAAATTTCAAGAACGTGAAGGGAGGCTACATCATACTGCAAGTTTGTCCTCGCTTTTCGGATTTTGCTCGGCTGACTTGTTAACTGAGTAGAACAAGTACCGCACAATCATTTTTCCCATGTTTGAAAGATTGCAATTATGAAACTCAACATCTCTTCGTCGCCTAGTCAAGCCTTAACTTCCTTGCCTAACTATGCTTTGTCACCTAGCCTTTAATCTTGCTTACTACACCACCAAAAGGCCTAGCAACTATCATGGCCACATAACCTTGTTCTTATTAAAGGTTTCCTTGACATCTTAGTCGCCTATGCTAACCTCAAAACATCTAACACCATGCAAAGCATCTCATCCTTGCTTTAGGCCGACTACTTGATAGTTGACTAATTTTTCCAAACTTTCCTTCTTCCAACAACCATGGCACCTTTATAAAGACACACCAATAATAACACTCCAATAATGATACTTAGGCTACTACCTCATCTTAGTACACTTCTATTTAACCCTTCTTTAAACCACTATTACCACATAATCCTAGTCTTCAACTAATCCCAAATTTAACTCATCTACTTATTTCATTGAAAGACTTAGGAATGCTAAAGTTTAGGATTTACACTAGAGCATGCATCACATCACTTGGTCGTCTATTGGACATGCCCCTTGCATGCTTCAAGACCCAAATAACCTCTCTCACCTATTTTGCACACCCGACTTACCTCGATTTTCTGACACTCTGCCCACCCTTGGACCTTGTCCAAAATTAGATTTTCGTTCAGAATCTTTACTCGACTTTGGAGCTTAATAACTAAATTATATAACCAAGAAACTTCATTTTACAAGCTTTCTTAACTAGCTTACCTCAAACTTTCAGCCAAAGATTCCAAGTATTGAGTTCTATAGCTTTAAAACACTCAGCATTGTCCAGATTTCCTTGAAAAATGACCTTTGTGGCTTTCTTCTCTTTAATGTGTCCTTTCCTCACGTCTTCTCTATTTGGCAGCCCTACTCTTGACACTAGACTCACTTTAAGAGGTTTTCCAAGTGGAATTTACCCAAATGGCACGTGTGGATTGTGAACACCATTCACCTAAAGTTCCCTTTATATAGGGGTCCTTGCATGCTCCTTTGATGACACATCCTACTCGCCTCTTACACATCCTACTTGTCACTTTCCCCCTTATACTAATCACTTTACACATCCTACTTGACAAAACCTAAGTGTCTTGCATGTCATGTCATTTGTACTTCACTTCACCTCTTTCCCATAATGCTTTAGACACTTTCAGCATCCAAACCCTTTGTCTTTAGAGATTCTTTGGACAGTTCTTGTTGCCTAGCCCATTTTCCTCCCATACTCGTGTGGGAGTTCCTTGACCACATGCTAACCTCTTTAGAAGTTCTTGAGACCTCTAAACACCTAGCTTTGCACCACTCGTCTAGCCATCCTTGTCAATCCTTGGCTGCATGCCCTTGATAACATGACTTGGTCGCATGGTCTCTTTAGAGGTTTTTTAACCAAGGTTAGCCTTCTAGTCCACTTCAAAATGTCTAGCTTGCTCACCAACATGTCTTTAGCCACCTACCACAATTCTTTGGAGGTTATTTGGACACTCTTTACCGCCTAACTTGCACATCTATCACAAGCTTTGGCTGTCCAACTCAAGCCAAAACACCTAGTTTGTCACCTAAGTCATTGGCTACGATGACACCCAAACTTTGTCACCCCAACCACGACAATCTTATAATGTCGCTTGTGTTTCAAAGATTCCTTTCTTAACCTTTCTTTCTTCAACTATCCCTTAACCTAAATTTCCTAATGTCTTTCCTTCCCTTCCTCTCTTGTCTTAGACCAAGTTTTGGGCTTCTCACGTATCGATTTAAACATTAAATTTTTATAAGGTATCAATTTAAAACTTGAACTCTTATAAATGTATCAAAAAACCATCAACTTTCATAAATGTATCCAAATAAAACATATTTGAGGGTTTAAGTTGATACATTTATATAATTTAGAGTCTAAATTGACACATATAAAAGTCCAAAGTCTAAATCGATACTCTATTGGTTGAGTATTTGAATTAATACAAATCTCAAAATTTAAGAATATATATCGACATTCACTTTACTTAAATGTATAAAAATAACTCTGTTCTCATTTGTATTTCATGATTTTGGAATGATTTTGGAAATAACGGATATGATAAGGGTGTAAGCAAATTTATTCGATTTGGGACAAATCGAATAAATTTGCTTCCAAAACATCTATAGATTCGAACATTCTTCATTCTTGTTGCTTCACAGTAGGAAACTCCTAAAGTTAATTTAAGATCCATTTGAGATATTTTGAAGAAATTATTTAGAGAGGCACCACCAATTGTGTACCCATTAAATGTACAAGAGATTGCAGTTCAAATTTGTGTCCAATGTATGCATTACATATCTTGAAAACAAATAACAATTTTATGTTTATCAACGTAGTAAGGTTCTCAAATTTAAGTTTTAAAATGTAATATCATATTAAAATATAGTTTGAAAAAAACATTTAGAAAGGTTAATTTGCATGACCATAGCAAAACTCCCAGATATTTATGGCTTTTATAACAAAATAAGAAAAGTTCATAAAACCCTATTACTTTTTCATAAATTTCATATATGTCTTTATATGTCTTTATTGGTTTTGAATATTGTAGGACGAGTTGTGTACTTCTTCGCTTCTTCTTCTTTACGATTTATTCACTTTGTTTGCAATTTACTCATCTCCTCTTCCAGATTTTCTTTCTTCGGCGTTTAGAGTATAATATTTAATCGTTTAAATTTTCTATCGATCGTTAGATCTGAAGTTTTTTACGATCATTTAAATTAAACTACACAATAGCCTACCATAATCAACACAAGATGGCTTACCATGATCAACATGATCGTCATTTTCCACGACCCACACAATCGTTTATTTATGTGAATATATGATCGTATACACAAGTCCAACGATCATTTAGATTACATTATACAATCATTTATGTCTAAAGCCTTCTCACCACCAATCGTTTAAATTTGAAATATTTTTCTTCATCGTTTAAAATGAACTATATAATCGGTTTATTTAGAAAAATATTACGCACACACGTGTGATCGATTAACCGTGTAATGACTTGAACATATTTGGAATTTCACATTGTGGATTTATAGACTTTTTCCTTTTCCAAAATATTGTATATAGTGTAAATATTTCACCAATTTATTATATTTTTTGAAAAAAACACTTTAAAAATATAGTAGTTCTTATTATATACACGATCTATTTTATTTTAAATATAGAAAAAAATTAACATAAACCATGTTCATAATCCAAGCTGGTTTCGGGTTTACAATTTAGAGTATGTATTGTTAGGATTATGAAGTGGTTAATTTTGCAAAAAAAAATCTATTTTCAAAAAAGTTGCAGTGGCAAATTAAAATAATGCATTTTTTAGAAAATGATTTATAAAATAAATCATTTTAGACAAATCCTGAAAAACCACATTTTTGCAAAATGAAGTTGAGGTGATTGACTGGAAAATTGAGTTTTTTTTCACCTTATATCAAAATTATAATAACTTCGGCATTACCCCTCTTCTCTCATCTTCCTCCCCATTTTTGACCTACTGCCGAAAGCACCTCCTTCCACCTCCTCAGTCGAAAGTGACTAAACTGCGCGAGGTTAGTAAATTTTTTATTGGGATTATTGTTATTATTGATCTGTTTTCTCTTGTTGTCTTATTAGGAGTTTCCCATTGCGTGATACTTGGAAATTCTTGAATTTTGGCATGTGGGTTCTTAGTTTAGGTATGTTTGTAGATGTGAGTTATAATTAAGTTCCGCATTCGACGTGTTTGAATGTTCTATAAACTTTCCAATTGTTTCTCATAGGTAGAAGTTGAAGTTTGCTGACCCCTCCCCCCGACACTTCCTACCCTGTTGGAACAAAGGAATCAGATGGTGTTTTTGTTTTAATTTTCACTCTCTCTAGGTTTATAATCTTGTAAAGTCGGTCCTCTAAAAGAAATGTTTTCGTTAACCCAGTCGCAAAAAATTTTCTATATTATAATACGAAAGGGACAAAATCTGAAGGAACAATAGCATTGAGTTAATGATCTTTCGGAGAAACGATTCTATTTAATTCTCATACGTAGGCCATCTTCAAGTTTCTAAATTCTATGATTAGGATGCCTAGTGTTTTTAGCTTTTGAATGGAGGAGCCTGCAATCAATTTAAGTTACCTCTTCCTTTGAATATGATAAGATTCATTGGACCAAAATGAAAAGTCCTCGAATTGTTGCGTTATGAATTTCTTCTATATTGTGAATACTTATGTTATATTCATTTTTTCTGATTTCTCGAGTGGTTTACACTTTGCTTTCAAAGGTTTAAACTTAAACGTCCCAATTAAATACTTGATATAAAGTTTAAAGTTGTTCAAGCAGTACTCCTTTAAGCCACTTTAGTATTTTGCTTTATCCTTCTGGCCTTGATGGAAATATTTAGATAGTGCAGAACGATTAACAACTCTAAGAAAATATTTAGTTTTTAATGGTTGTGTGTTCTCTGCTTTATTTCTATTGTGGTTCTAATAAATAGAAAATGATGTTACTTAACTCACCTTTTTGTTTCAATAGATGTCCATAAATATAACTACAAATAGAGATGAAAAAGAAAAACAATTCAAGGCAATTTGGGATGATACTACAACCGAGGCATTTACCCATGCTTGTGTTGATGAAACTTTAAAAGGGAATAGGCCAAATGGACATTTAAGTAAAGAATGATGGAAAAATGTTATTAGAATATTTAGAGAGAAAACTAGAAGAAATTATGATCAAAGACAAATGAAAAATAAATCGGCTATATTAAAAAAAAGATTGGCAGATAAGGACAGACTTGGTTGGAAATAACACAAGCTTGGGTTGGGATTCACTAAGACAAACTATTGATGCACCAACTGAGTGGTGAGAAGAGAATTTAAAGGTATATAACTTATTTATATAGTTTATTTATTAGAAATGAAAATTATAATTAAATACTTCTTAAATCAATATCTTGTAGGTTAAGCCTCAAGCAACAAAATTTCGAGCAAAAGGGTTGCAAAATGCAGACCAATTAGATATTCTTTTTAAATATATTGTAGTTACGGGAGATGGAGCATGGGCACCATCTCAAGGATTTGTACCTCAAAGTATTGAAGACAATTCATCTAGTCATGTAGGAGAAAATGATGATACATATGAGGATGTGGAGCATAATGATACTAATGATACAGAATATTTGATACATACTGCTGATTACACTCGAGGGAAAGAAAAGAAAAGAAAAAGAATAGGATCAAAAGGTAATGTTGCAAATAAACTTTGTGATCAGTTGGATCGTGTGTGTGAATCAATAAATAATAGGAGAAGAGATCTTCTAGGTTGTAGTGTTTTTGAACGGATGAATGTCTTACAGGACATATATGAAATTATAAAAGGTGGTGAGCTTTTCATGAAAGCTGCAAATATCTTTACAAAAAGGAAAAATAGAGAAATGTTTGTAGCACTATAAGAGCCTGAGATTAAAGTTGCATGGTTGAAGCAAAAGAAAGTTTGACGACCTTAGATTATAGAAAATGTTTGCTTGTAGACAATTACCATTTTGGAGTGTTATTTTTGTTACGAATATTTTATCGTTATGTTTTTCATGAATGTTTTTAAATTCCTTTATGTTTATCAGATGTCATCTGATTATTACAATACTTAGCAATGATAACAAGATATTATATTGTTAGGATCTTTGGTTTCTAATTTTATTTTTTAATTTCTTTATGTTTTTCAGATGTCATCTGATAATTACAATATTTATAGCAATGATCATTCTGACGAAAGCAATGTTGAATATGAACTCAATCAATTAGTAAAATTGGGATGTGATGCTGTAGTCCATCATTTTGTGATGCATGTTTGCAAAGAACCTTGTAGGACATCTTCTCACACTGATTACAAATTTGTAATGGAGATCTTCAATGGTCACGAGGATAGATGTCATCAACAATTTAGAATAGAAAAACATATATTTCAGAAATTGTTAATAGTACTTGAACAACAATATAACTTTAGTAAAGCCAAACATATGTCTTTGGAGGAGGCTCTACAATGTTTCTTATTAGATTGGGTCACAGTTTCTCAAATAGAATGGTTCAAGAAAGATTTCAGCACTCAGGTGAGATTGTATCAAGGTGGTTTAATATAGTGTTAGATGTTATTTGTCATATGGTTGTAGATATAATTAAGCCTACAGATCCACAATTCAAAACTACTTCTGATAAGATTAAACAAGACACTAGATATTGGTTGTATTTCAAAGATTGTATTGGAGCAATTGATGGTACTCATATACATGTTGTAGCACCTAAAGGAAGGCATATACCGTACATTGGTCGAAAAAGTATTACCACCCAAAATATTATGGTAGTATGTGATTTTAACATGTGTTTTACATTTGTTTGGGCTGGATGGAAGGGTGCTGCTTATAATGCTCGAACTTTTGTGGAGGCATTAAGAAGACCACATTTAGGGTTTCCACATCCACCCAAAGGTTAGTACGTAAGAATAAATACATTAATGTTTATTATATTTTTTAAATATTTATTTTTTACTATTAAGTGTTTACTTTATTATTTCAAGAAAATATTATCTTGTAGATTCTAGTTATCCACGAACGAAAGGATATTTAGTTCCTTATGGACGTAAAAGACACCATCTTGTTGATTTTTGACGTGGAAGCCAACCAAGAGGCATAAAGGAGGTATTTAATCATAGACATTCTTCATTAACATGCACAATTGAAAGAACATTTGGTGTTTGGAAGAATAGATGGAGAATTGTTTGGCAAATGCATAGTTTTCCATTTTACAAACAGGTAAAAATTGTTATTGCTTCAATGGCTCTTCATAACTTTACAAGGGTTCATTCAAAAACAGATTTTGAGTTCAAGCCTTATGACAACAACGAGATGCTACTACCTTTAAATGATGAAATAAATTATAAAAACATCAATGAAGGACATAGAGGTTCAGTTCGTGAAATAGAGATAATAAAGAACGTGATCGAATTGCACTTCTCATGTCTAGTTGTTATTATATTATTTAAGAAAAAATATTATTATCATGTTTTGTTGTTAGAGATCGGTTATAGTTTTTATGATCATGAATTTAAGTATTAAGATACTTCTACCTCTAAAATAAAATTATCTAACAAATTTAATACGAAAAAAATAATACTTGATTTAAATAACATGCTGTTAATTTTAAAATATGTATGTACTTCTCTATGGTAATTTGGGTTAGGTAAAAACATTTTTGTTATATTAACCAACCAAAATTCATCTATAAACACTTATAAAAAAATCTAACCAAACATGTAAGTGTTTAAATTTTAAACTCATTTTCCATTTTTTAAAAAATACAAACCAAACGTATGAAAATGATCCAATTGTGTTGATAACACCTAGCAATTGTTTCAGTTCACCAAAGTAACAATTATTACCCATCAAGTACCAGAAGTTATAGAAGCTCACTTTTCAACCCAAACAAAGCTTACCGCAGACCTTTTAGCACAATGGGAAGAAATTTTATCTTATTAATCAGGAAGGAAGGCTGTGACAAAAAAAAGAACTTCAAACCATGATTCACATAATATTCTGATAGCATTTTAACAAATGCAAAATGGCCATGCCATGGCTTTTCCTTTGCAGAGAAAAAATCTAAACCAACCAGTCCATGAAGTCTTTTCTGATATGGAACAGAATGAGAACTCTGATGCGCTTTTGAACCCAAAAGTAATCCTTAGTGGTGCTTCACCTCAAAGAGACCATCAGGACCTAAAGCACAAGAAACATATATATATATATATATTATTTTTTAAATCAGTAAAAACAATTTTACTTTGACAATGGATAATAAACGGTGAAGAAGCAGTTGAGCAAGGAACATAGAGGAAAGATGAGAATGAATATCAGATCATCCATCAAATTCAGCCATCTTTCATAAATGAGGAAAGCAACTGTTAGCAAACAGTTCCCCAAAAAGGGTTTAAGAACAACTTCAAAAACCTAAAAGCATACAAGAGAGACAAATCCCTCTCAAGGAAGAGACTTCACCTATGCAAAATAGAATCAACAGAATAGTTACAAAAGGTCTTTGAAGCTGAAACCCAAAGCAAAATGTAGTAACTAAAACAAAGGACCAAACATCAAAATAGTCCCTCAACATCCTGCTATTTTATTCCCCTACAAAACCCAAAGCCTGGCCATCCATAAAAAGCACCTCCTCCTTCCAAAAGGGCAAAATGGAGGAGGAACTCGCCAAGTCATATCATTAGTAACCCTATGTCTAGCATGCAAGAACCCAATTGTCTAATAGAGTAACCCCACATAGCTCTCGATAACTTAGAACTACAGAGAATATGATCCAAGTCTTCCTTCATCTTCCAACGAAGAATACAGCAAAGGGGGCCAAGCAAGGGAAACTTCTTCACAAGCCAATCCATCGTGTTAGTTAGCACAACCATGTAAAACTTGCAAAGTAAAAACCTTCACTTTTTTTAGAATCAATTGTCCAAAGTGCAAGACCGACTCTTTAGGGAAGACCGGTCAAACAAGTAACAGAAAAAGGACATGTACAAGAAAAGACAAAAGAAGAAGAAGATAGCTAGAGTTCGTGAATCAGCCTATTAGTTTGGTGACGCCCCTTTACGAGATCATTTTTTAGAGTTCTATGAAAATATTGTAAAGAATGTCCTACCAATTATTATCAACTACTACTTCATGGCTAGAACTTAATTCGAAAGCTAGAACAGTGGACAACCTCTTTGGAGTTGTTTGGAGGATGAACTATCTAAGATTATAATAACCACCTCCTTGCTACAGTAAACACTATCTTGTAGTCTCCAATTAATTACAATCAACACTACTCCAAAACCCCTATTTGCTATAGTTTTTATTATCTGCTACAAGATTTTATGTTTTACATTTGTCATTTTCTTATTCTTTGTTATAGTGTTTACTATTTTCTTCTCAAACTAAGATAGTTTACTCAAATGCATGTTATTATCACCCAAACTAAAATAATCTACATCCTGCACGCAAACTATTATAACCAAACTATAATAACCTACGACTATAATAACCAACGACTATAATAACCAACTCATTGCCCCAAACGTCCCATTGGGATATGTTTTCTTGATTGTATTAATTGTCATCTTTCAAAAGTCATTTTGTTGTCCCTTTTTAGTGTGGTCTGAGAGCTTTTGTTCCTTTTCAATTGGATTTTACTTGTTCTCTTTCTAATAGGGAAGCAACAGATGTGACCACTATTCTTTGTTTACTCAAGAGTCACCCCTATAGATTGGGGAGAAAGGATGTCAGATTTTGGAGCCCCAATCCTTCAGAAGAGTTCTCATGCAAGTTTTCTTCCTTTCCCCTTAGGTGAATCGATCTTTTAGAGGATTAAGGTCCCTAGAAAGGTGGCCCTCTATGCTTGGTAGGTTCTTTGCAGTCGTGCTAACACGCTGGACAAGCTAATCAAGAAGATATCTTGGCTTATTGGGCCTTTTTGTTGTATTCTTTGACAAAAGGTGAAGAAAGACCTAGACCCTATTCTTTGATGTTGTGATTTTGTAAGTGGTGTCAAGGGTTCCTTTTTCCACACCCTTAGTATGATGATCGTTCGTTATAGATATGTCAGTGCTATGATCAAGGAGTTCCTCCACAGATAGCCATTTGGAAAGAAAGGTTGGTTTCTTTCGATTGCCAGATAGTTTCGGTCTCTTAAGTTTTGTGGGGTAAGCAAAACAGTAGGGTGTTTAAGGGAGTGGAGAGGGATCCTAGGGATGGAAGCTTCCTCTAGTCACTGGTTTTAGAAGCTTGAATACCCCTGAGAAGCCCCAAAGGAAGTTCTATAGTTGGTCACTTTCTCCTTCCATGTGCTATCTTGCCTTGTAGAGATGTAAATTGTGTATCACCTGTTTTTAGTTTTTACATTGAGAGTTTGTTGCCAAAAAGCGTGTTCTTCATTTTTCTAAATATTTGGGTCGGTAGGAAGCCTTCCTAAGATGATTGATGATTGGATGATCGACGAGTTGGAGGGTGGTAGATTTTGTGGGTGGGCAAAATCCATTGAAGATGTGATACTCGTGCTCTTCTTGGGTGTCTTTGGAAAGAAAGAAAGAGCAAGAAGTTTGAAGATAAGTTTGCTTCTTTCGATTCTTTCTGGTCTTTGTCCAGCATACAAACTCTTGGTGGTGCATAAATTACACCATTTTTTTCTTTTTTGGAAATTATAGCCTTCTTATGATTCTTAACAATTGGAAGACTCTTCTTTATTAGTTTTGTAGGCCCTCAACTCCTTGCCCTTAGGCTGTCTCTTTTGTTAATGGGTAATACATAATTGTTTCTTGTCCTAAAAAATAAAATAAATAATAATAAACCAGGAAGTGTCCATAAAACCCTGAGATGATCAAGCAACCAACAGAGGAAGCCGTTGAACTACCCCATTCAACATTTGGGGTTGAAGAGTTTCAAAGTTAAGTTAGAGTTGGATTAATGAAAGGAGAAGGTAATGAACTAGATCTAAAGATTGCTAGCAAGCTGAACGAGGTAGTTACAAGCATATTAGTTACTAGCTGCTGAGTTAGTAGTAAATCTATTGGTTACATAATAGCTGTACATTTACTTGGCAAACTAATAGGATGGTTCAGCTTCCAGATTCCAACATTATTTTACTAACATTGTGATCAAGCAACGTAAACAGAGAAAATAAGGACTGCTAATCAACTTTCCTTTCTGATTACAATCAACAATGTCCAATCCAAATAAAGAAAACGCACCAATAATTATGACTGAGTTTGCAAAGGAGCATAATCACTGTTTTATTGGAAACTCTGCATTACGTCTAAATTTAAATTCACAAGAGCAATGCTTTACTAGTTCATTTTAAGGAAACAACTAGCACCAAAATCAAATTAAAATAAAATAAAAAATAAAAAACCACCACTTCATGGAAATTATATGTTTTGACTTAAAATATATTATAAAACCCAAATAGCAATTGCAAAGAGATATACAAGATGTCATATAACTTTGAATGAAGTGGAAACTTACCCCAAGGGAACTCTTTATTGCGAATGTGCAAATATGGATATGCCTGCAGACAGTGAAAACCCAAACAAAAATAAATGGTTAACACATGAGAGTACAATACAGAATTCCACAATGCAACTAGGAACTCAGCACTGGAGGAAAAAGTATAAATTGACTGAAGTTATAGATTACAGGGGGCTCTTCATGGTGGGGGTGCCCCTTTGATAAATTATAGAATGCTAAAATAGAGCAGGTTACAATGCCAGCATAAGTAATCTTCTCCCACTTTGCCGTTTCACCTGACATAAAAAAAAAAAAGGAAGGTGAGAGATCAAACATAAGGAGTACAAGCGACATAGCAATCTTGCACTCAATTTTTTCTTCCTACGTGCTTGAACAATATAAGAATGAAATAGTATTTAAAACTAACAATACATATGCACCCAACAAATGTAACGAGGCATCAAAAGTATATGTTATGGTGGATTACTAGAAAATAAATTCACAATACTGAAGTAGCTTAGCACCAGTAGTGTACTTACCTACTCCAAAAAAAGAAGAAATCCCCCCCCCCCCCACCACCACCACCCACAACCGATAAACGTGTGAGAGAAGAAAAGGAAAGAGAAATGTGGAGAGGAGTGAGAGAAAGAAGAAACAGATATACGATTAGAGGTGGAAAAACTTTCATGACCTCCATCCCAGAAAAGAATTAATTAAAAAAGAAAGCATCAGATTATAGGTGAAAAAACTCACCCTTCAACCTGGAGAAGAGTTCCTTGACTAAAGGTCTTAACCCTCTAATAAATTAGATGCATTTGTGTTTCCCTTCCACCGTGCCTTACTCACTCGAAATCAGAGGTAAATTAAATATACCACAAAATCCAAGATTTTTTACTCAATTATAGAAATCAACAATCATAGTGTTGCCACTCAGTAATAGATCATTCCCCCTTTGCCTTCTTTCCTAAGCTTTAAACCAAATCTGCTTCTCAGCGGCTGGAAACCCCATGCACAGTTAATTGTCAAATACAATGTATATAATCCCATCCGATTATTTTAAAAAACTATTGAATAACGTTTAAATCTGAGTTCAAATTTCAAAAACACCTCCTTCTGCAAGGCAAGACTTTCAATCTAAAAGGAACGAAAAGCATCTAATCAAATTAGTTTGAAACAAAATTTGAACACGATTGAATAATCAACATCCTCCTTCTTTCCCCCATTTCGTCAGATGAAAACAGGGCGGGAAAATGAATGAAATCAAAACATATAATGGACTAAACAAAGTTGCTGAAAGCAACAAGGAAAAAAATCCGTCAATAAAGACAAGCAAATAGAGAGAGACGTGAATCAGTTGGAGTGCATATACCATCGCAATTAAAAAAAAAATACCTAAGCGAGAGAGAGAGACTTACGAGCGTCGTCGTGAGCAGAGGAAGCAAAGCCGCGTTTAGGCTGAACGGAGTTTCGAGAGGCACCGCGTAGGGCGGCGCGAAGAAAATTGGATCGGATCGACGCCATTGCCATTTTCTCTTTGATTCTCTCTCACAAATTGCCGAGTCCACGAAATGACCAAACCCTTACGATTTAGATTGCGACTTCTTCACCAATATAATTCCAAGCGTGTGAATTGGCACGTGCAAGAGAGAGACACGGTCACACAATTTACTTTTTTTGGGTAAATTTTTTTTATTGTAAATATAATGATATTATAAATGTAGATATCCATAACCTACATAGGTTACAATTTTCATACAACTCTCACATTCAATTCCATATTCTAACATCCATCCCATTGAATTCCATAATGTAACTTATACATAAAATGTCCTATAAATAGAGGAGTGTGGTGTATTTGTAAGACACCACAATTGAGTTCAATTGTCTTCTCTTCTTCCTCTCTTCTCTATTCTTCTTTTGTGTTCTTATTTAGTTTTTTGTTCTTTATTTCATAACACGTTATCAGCACGGCACTCTACAATTTTATTATTTGCAAAAGGTAGGTTATAATATTAGTTTGTTTTTATGGTATTTGTGAATAGTGCATGAAACAATCCATGTATACATCATATGCATGCATAGTTTAAATGTTTGAGAATGTAATATTGTATACCTATTGCATGTTGTAATTTTACATATTACGTTTACATGGTTATTGTTTGTTAAAAAAATATTTTTAGTTCATGATAAGATTATGATTTAGTTCATCTTTAATCTTTTTATGATTTATGTGATTGTTTATGTTTGGTTCTTATATCAATTATTTTAAGATCAATGTATAGTTTATGAGTTCTTTATAATTTGTGTTTATAATTTAGTTGTTTACTTTCTATTAATATAAGTTTTGTAATTGTTTTTATGATCTAAATGTTTTTATCAATTTATTTAAGTATGTTGTAAAATTAACATTTTTTGTGTGTATTGTTGTTAATTTTTCATAATATGTATTTGTAATTTTAATTATTGTACATTAACATGCATGTTTTGAATTATTATATATGGGTTCTATTGATTTTTGTATCATGTGCACAATATGATATTTATCTAAGGTGTCTTAGAATGCATGTTTGACATGTTTATTAAATTTCAAATATAAGTTAGTTTATTTGTTCTTTGTTATAGTTTTACCATGTCAAGTCTTACCAAATTAGAATTTCTAGCTCTTGATATCAATGGTGATAATTATTTATCATGGGTGCTTGATGCTGAAATTCATTTGGATGTCATGAATCTTGGAGAAACGATTAAAGAAGGAAACACGACTTCAAGTCAAGAAAAGGTGAAAGTCATGATTTTCCTTCAACATCATCTTCACGAGGGACTAAAGATTGAGTATATTACGATAAAAGATCCCTATGAACTATGACAAAGTTTAAAAGAAAGGTATGATCATAAAAAAAAAGTATGATTCTTCCTAAAACTCAATATGATTGGATGCACTTAAGGTTGCAAGATTTTAAATCAGTAAGTAATTATAATTCCGCATTATTTAAAATTTGTTCAAAATTATTGTTATGCGGAGAAAAAGTTACTGATGAAGATATGTTAGAAAAAAACCTTTTCAACATTTCATGTCTCGAATATGCTCCTACAGCAGCAATATCGAGAAAGAGGTTTTAAAAAGTATTTCGAACTCATATCATGTCTTCTTGTGACTGAACAAAATAATGAGTTATTAATGAAAAACCATGAATCTCGACCAACTGGAGCAACACCATTCCCTGAAGCGAATGTTGTATTTTTAAATAATATTAATGGTCGAGGTAGAGGTCGTGGTTGTAATCATGGCCGAGGTCGTGATCATGGTAGAGGAAGAAGTAATTATACTTTACGTGGTAATAATCATTTAGATTTCAAGAAAACCACAAATGATGATCGTAGAAGGAAGACTCCACAAAATAAGAAAATTAAAAGTGGTGATAATCAATGCTTCCGTTGTGGTATGAATGGTCATTGGACTTGTACTTATCGTACATCCAAGCACTTAGTCGACCTCTATCAAGCCTCATTAAAGGGAAACGGGAAGAATGTGGAAGTAAACTTTGCCTATCAAGATGATGTATTTGACCCTTCCAACATGACCCATTTGGATGTGGCGGACTTCTTTGAGTCTTCTGAAGAGAAAAATGATGTTAATGAAACTTATTGAGCTTCAAAGATATACGTCAAAATGGTTATCATGTTGAAACTAACAATAAAAAATAATATAGAATATCTTTATATTACATTTATTGTTTCACATGAGAAGCGTATATTGGAAACATTGTCTGCCTTTTCTTCTGGATTATATTATACCCATATACGAGTAATTGAAACATATGCGACCATGAATCCGAAGTTCATGAATTTAAATATGTTTACTGTTTGGCATGATCGATTGGGTCATCCTGGATCAATAATGATGAGAAGAATTATTGAAAATTCTTACGGACATCCACTAAAGAACCAGAAGATTCTTCAATCCAATGAATTATCATGTATTGCTTGCTCTCAAGGAAAATTAATTATTAGGTCATCACCAGCCAAAGTGGGAGTTGAGTTACCTACATTTTTAGAACGAATTCATGGTGACATATGTGGACCAATCAATCCACCAAGTGGACCATTTAGATATTTCATGGTTTTAATTGACGCATCAAGTAGATGGTCACATGTGTGTTTATTATTAAGTTAAAACCTTGCATTTGCACGATTACTTGCTCAAATAATCAAATTAAGAGCACAGTTTCCGGATTATACAATAAAAAACATTCGACTTGATAATGCTGGTGAATTTACATCCCAAGCATTTAATAATTATTGCATGTCAACTGGGACGAATATTGAACATCCTGTAGCTCATGTTCATACACAAAATGGTTTGGCAGAATCATTTATCAAGCATTTACAATTGATTGCCAGATCATTACTTTTGAGAGCAGAACTTCTATTATCTATATGGGGTCATGCTATTTTGCATGCAGCGTCACTTATATGCATAAGACCGACATCTTATCATAAGTATTCTCCAACGCAATTAGCTTATGGCCAAGAACCAAATATTTCTCATTTGCCAATTTTTGGTTTGTGCATTATATGTTCCAATTTCCCCACCACAACGTACTAAAATGGGGCCTCAAGAAGGTTAGGAATATATGTCGGATTTGAATCCCCATCAATTATTAGATATCGTGAACCCTTGATGGGAGATGTATTTACTGCACGATTCGCTGATTGTCATTTTAATGGAACAAATTTTTCAACATTAGGGAGAGAAATTAAGAAGTTGGAAAATGAAATTGCCTAGAATTTATCGTTATTGTCTTATTTAGTTCCTCGTACAAAGCAATGTGAACTAGAAGTTCAAAAGATAATTCATTTACAAAGTGTAGCAAACCAAATGCCAGATGCATTTACAGATACTAAGAAAGTGACCAAGTCATATATTCCAGCTGCAAATGCTCCATCTAGAATTGAAATCCTAACTCAGCAAGTTGATACAATTAATGAATCAACGTTGCGCCAAAAGCGTGGTAGACCAATGGGTTCAAAGGATAAAAATCCTCGAAAAAGAAAAGTGACCAATAGTCAAAATGACTTAATTGACAATAGAAACATTCAAGAAAAAGTCATGGACACGACTAGTGGTAAAAATGTAGAAGAGACTCAAGTATATGAAGATAACAATGAGATCTCGATAAATTATACCATGACAGGAAAAAAGTGGAATAAAATTGATGTAGTTGTGGACAACATTTTTGCGTATAATGTTGCACATAATATCATTCATGAAAATGAGGATTATGAACCTAAATCTGTTGACGAATGTCGTAATAGAAAGGATTGGCCCAAGTGGAAAGAAGCCATCCAAGCATAACTAAACTCACTCACGAAACATGAAGTTTTTGGACCTGTACTTTATACACCTAAAGGTGTAAAACCTATGGGATTTAAATGGGTATTTGTGCGTAAACGAAATAAAAATAATGAGGTCACTAGATATAAAGCACGACTTGTTGCACAAGGATTTTCTCAAAGACCAGACATTGATTATGAGGAAACATATTCTCCTGTGGTGGATGCTATTACATTAAGATATTTAATTAGTCTGACTATATGTGAAAATCTTGATATGCATCTTATGGATGTAGTTACAGCATACTTGTATGGATCTTTGGAAAATGAAATCTATATGAAAATCCCTAAAGGATTTAAGATACTTGAATCATATAATTCAAGCTCTAGAGAATTATGTTCAATCAAATTACAAAAATCATTATATGGATTGAAACAATCAGGACAAATGTTGTACAATCGCTTAAGTGAGTATTTATGGAAAGAAGGTTATCAAAATAATCCAATTTGTCCATGTGTTTTTATTAAGAAATCACAGTCAGGATTTGTGATTATAGCTGTATATGTTGATGATTTAAATATAATTGGAACTCCTGAAGAGCTTTCAAAGGCAATAGAATATCTCAAAAAGGAATTTTAAATGAAAGATCTTGGTAAGACAAAATTTTTCCTTGGCTTACAAATCGAGCACTTAGCCGATGAAATTTGTATTCATCAATCGACATATACAAAAAAGATTTTAAAAAGATTCTACATGGACAAAGCACACCCATTGAACGTTCCAATGGTGGTTCGATCACTAGATGTAAAAAAGGATATCTTTCGACCTCGAGAAGATAATGAAGAATTACTTGGTCCTGAAGTACCGTACCTTAGTGCAATAGGTGCACTAATGTATCTTGCTAATAACACAAGACCAGATATAGCATTTTCAGTAAATTTGTTAGCAAGATATAGTTCTTCTCCAACAAAAAGACATTGGAATGGAGTTAAGCATGTACTTCGTTATCTTCGAGGGACAATTGATATGAGTTTGTTTTATTCAAATAAATCAAACTTTGATCTAGTTGGTTATGTGGATGCTGGATATTTATCTGATCCACGCAAAACAAGATCTCAAACAGGTTATCTGTTTACATGTGGAGGAATTGCTATATCTTGGCGGTTGTAAAGCAAACCATGACGACCACTTCATCGAATCATGCAGAAATTCGTGCAATTCATGAAGCTAGTAGAGAATGTGTATGGTTGAGGTCAATGACTCATCATATTCGAGAAACATGTGGTTTGTCTTTCAGTAAAAATTTACCAACAATATTATTTGAAGATAATACCGCATGTATAGCACAAATCAAAGGAGGGTATATAAAAGGAGATAGAACAAAGCATATCTCACTAGAACTCTTATATACGCATGACCTTGACGAAAATGGTGACATCAGTGTTCAACAAATTTCTTCAAAAGACAACTTGGCGGACTTATTCACAAAAGCATTACCCACATCAACATTTGAAAAGCTAGTGCACAACATTGGAATGTGACAACTCAGAGAACTTAAGTGATGTATCCATAAGGGGGAGTAGAAATATTGTCCTTAAGCTATAGGAGTAATGCCTTTTTTTCCTTTGACTATGATTTTTCTCATTGAATTTTCCTAGCAAGGTTTTTATGAGGTAGTTATTAATGTATAAAAATGATGTACTCTTTTTCCTTCACTAGGATTTTTTTTCCCATCTGGTTTTTTCCTAGTAAGGTTTTAACGAGGCATTTATTTTTATATAATATGGATATCTAAGGGGGAGTATTGTAAATATAATGATATTATAAATGTAGATATCCATAACCTACATAGGTTACAATTTTCATATAACTCTCACATTCAATTCCATATTCTAACATCCATCCCATTGAATTCCATAATGTAACTTATACATAATATGTCTTATAAATAGAGGAGTGTGGTGCCTTTGTAAGACACACCACAATTGATTTCAATTGTCTTCTCTTCTTCCTCTCTTCTCTATTCTTCTTTTGTGTTCTTATTTAGTTTTTGGTTTTTTATATCATAACATTTTTCAAATACTTAGGCAGGGACTATTTTCATCATTTTGGAAAATAAGGAAGCGTTTGGTAACGTTCTTGTCCCCTGTTTTTTGTTTCTGTTTCCATTTTTTAAAAAACAGAGGTATTTGATAACATTCCTTATTTCTTGTTCTTAAAAAAAGTAGAAACGTTTCTCATTTTATAAGGAATTATTGGAAACAAAAAAAATAGTTTCTTCTGTTCTTTTTCTCATTTGCTTCTGTTGGTTTCCTTTTTCTCAATTTATTTCTATTTGTTTCGTTTCCTTCTTCTCAATTATTTTTATTTGTTTCCTTTCATTTTTCTTAATTATTTTTATTGGTTTTTTTCCTTTTTCTCAATTATTTTTATTGGTTTCCTTTTCATTTTTCTCAATTATTTTTATTTCTTTTCTTTTCCTTTTTTTCAATTATTTTTATTGGTTTCCTTTTCATTTTTCCCAATTAGTTTTATTTGTTTCATTTTTCTTTTTCTTAATTATTTTTATTGGTTTCCTTTTTCTTTTATCTCCCTCGTCTTCCCCAAATAATCATCCTCTTCCTCTTTTACTCATCGTTTTTCTCTGCACACCGTCTTCCTCTTCACCTCTCATCGTCTTCCTGGACAACCCGAACTCTTCCTCTTCACTAGACTGTTCCTCTTTGTCGGATCCATAGTTTCTACCTGATTATTCCTCTTCGTCGAATCCATAGTTTTCGTCTTCCTCTTTGTGCAAATCTGGGTTTTCGTTGTGGGTTTTTCTCTAAAGCATCATATGTAGTAGAGTTAAAGGTTAAATTTTGTTTTGTTTCTTTCAATTCTGAATATTGAAGACATCATAACTTACTTTAAAATTAATATTAAATTCTAGATATCATGAAATACGTTGAGGTTGTTGAAATTGATGGATTAAGAAGAGAAATAGCCTGAGTAAGAGATGATATTGCCAATCAAATTTGGCAACATTTGAAGGATAAATATAATTTTATGTTTATGTTATTATTTTTATTCGTGCATTGATACGTCTTCGTATTAAATGAATAAACTTTTGATAAATATTTTTTAATGTTTGATGGATAGACCTATATTTTTGTTTAATGGTTAAAGTAGATGTGAAAAATAAAAAATAAATCTAGAAGAAAATCAGTAAACAAGAAACAGTTATCAAACACATTTTTTGTTTTTGTTTCTTTTTTTTTTTTCAAGAAACAAGAAATAGAAACAGTTATCAAACGCATTACTGTTTCTTGTTCTAAAAAAAAAAAGAAACAGGAAACAGGAAATAACAAACAACAAACAACAAACAGAGAATAAAAATGTTATCAAACGGGCCCTAAGGAAGGGAAGTCGTGTCCCGTCTGCTCCTTCTCACTTCCTCATTCTCATATGCTTAATGGAGCCGCTTTCACTTAACGTGATGGATTAAAGGAAGTCGTGCACAACTTCCTTAAAAAGAAGGCAAAGTATGGTTTGATTTCTTAAAAACTTAATTAATCATGCCCTTATTTTTGTCCTAATCTAACCAAAATTATTATGATTATTATGCTTATTTACAGCAAATTTCAGTTTCTATGTCTGCTTACATTAGAAATTCCTCCATGCATTTTTCTTTTTAAGACAAACATTTAAAATTCCTTTTTCACCTAATTCGCTTGCATTACTTACTTTTGAAACCATACTAACAATTTAAAGTAAGTAATTAGAAAGATTTTTATGGTCTAAATTTTGAAACCATAAAGACAACTTAATACATAGTTGAAGGATGTATCTTGGAACTTGGAAGCAGTGAATTAGAAGAGTGTTATTGATAACTTGTACAAATACAAGTTATTATGGCCTTTTAGATAAAACAATGGAGTCAAAACACAAGATAAAATATGAGAACGCATAGCTTTTAATGAAAAATTGTAATATCAAGAAGATGCACCTTACATAAGTCATCACGCCTTATTAACAAGTGCTTTTCTATACAGTTTGGCGGAAAGAAGAAATGAAGTGAGGATCGCGCGCATTAACTTAGCAATGAACAAAAGACTGGCAATTCACGAGTTGAAAGACGAGTTCAAGGAAATTTCCTAATTTAGATTATTCAGTCGATTACATGTTGGGTTTAAAGCTAAGTATGGTTAGAAAAGCCTACACGTGTAAAATATTAAGTAAGAACTGGCAATCATAGGAGAGCTTAAGAAGTGACTAATCTGACTTTAGGATTGAAGGGTCTAAAGAAAGTGTTGTTACTTTGGAATTTCTAAGAAAAAGTACTAAAGGGACGTTTGGGGGAAGGGTTGATTTATGGTAGAGTTAGTGTTATGATAATCCTAGTATTATAATAGTCCTGGTCTTATGATAGTATGCGTTTGGGGGAAGGATTATGTGTTGTGTTTTATGTCCTAAAACTCATAGATAGTAAATATAATCCATTGATCGTTATTAATAAAGTGTTTTATTATTATAATTTCAATAAGTGTTATTGATTATATTATTAGTTTTGTATTAATAACCTAAATCCAATAAACTAACATCCTAAGTTGTTTGATGAGTCTTGAACAATATGTAGAGACATACGGGGATCAATGTTCAAGATCAACTTAAAGGATCTATAGTATAGGGTTAAGGTTGGGTACCTTATCCTGGTAACATTATGGATACGACTCATTTTGTATTTGATACAAAAAAATTGATCCAATGCGTTCATGTATGCGATATGCGAGTGAGGGTATCCTATACAATGAGTTTGCATAAGATCGGGCCACAAAATAGTAATCACTAGATGTAACTCCGTTAACTAGTTGGGTTTCTATTTCATTATGATGACTTAGGTAACTTAGTCTTAATCATGAGTGTATTATGAACTCCTGTTTGTGAGGGATTATCCTTTGATTTGTATGGATGACAGTGGCCAAATTGCCGATTTAATATGCTTATCATTTTAGGGACAAGACCAAGTGGGGAGCTGGGAACATAATCACACAAGACAGAATTCACTTCCTCCTGCCTTTAGGGTAAGTAGATAAGTGTTCTCTTAAATGGTGTCTCCGGGACTTGAACAAATGGTCCTACCCTCTCTATGGTACGAGAGGGGTTTTTGTTTAGTGGTTGGACCATAAACAAGTTGTTCATTAGAGGAGCACTGGTATTTAAGGACTAGAAGTAACTCAGGGGTAAAACAGTAATTTGACCCAGCTGGCACTACAACATATTGGGCTTTTAATAGCCCTTCAACATAGCCCATTTTAAATTGAGCTATTGAAAAGGAAAAAAACAATTGAAATAATTAAACAAAAAACCCACACGCACGATAAGCTCTAAAGTTTTTTCTTTTCGATTTCTTCATCTCTTTGGAGTTCTTCATCGCCCTCACAGTTCAATCGGCTTCATCTCTCACATTATTCAATTGATTTCTTCATCTCATCTCTTCATTGGCCAACCTCTCACACTTCCATTCAAACGACGACGACATTGCTTCCATCTCTGTCTGTGTCCCTCTGTGTTCATCGTCACTGCGCGCGATAGCCGATCGTCTCTCTATTCGTACAAGGGAACTCACCGTCGACATTACACTTGAAACCTAATGATTCGAGGTTAGCCTTCTTCTTCCTTTCTAGTTAGAAACTTGACTGAATCATTACGTTAGGCAATGAAGCTTGAAATGTTTCCTTTCCTTATCTCAAAATAATTTCTTCGTGCATTTCCTTTAATTTTTTACACAACTGCAACATTTTCGTTTCAATGTCTAATAATAATAATCTTCTTCGTCTTTAGATACTTCACTAAGGTGTTAATGGACTTACTTATGCTGAACTTGAGGAAGTAACTCATAATTTTGACCAATCAAGAGAGCTTGGAGATGGAGGTTATGGTACTGTCTTGAGATTGTGTATGTTATAAGAATGACATAGTATTTAAACTATTTTGGTTGTGTATGTTCTAAGGAGGTCTTGATTTGATGTGATACTGTTACTTGAACCCTTTGTTTTGACTGTTAATCAAGAACACTCAAGGATGGAAGGACAGTTGCAGTAAAGCGGCTATACGAGAATAATTACAAAAGTGTTATGCTGTTCACAAATGAAGTTGAGATTCTCTCAAAATTGCAACATCCTAACCTCGTAAAGCTTTACAGATGCACTTCAAGACAAAGTCGAGGACTCCTCCTTGTATACGACTGCACTGAGGTGTTCATAAATTTATTTTGTGATATTTTAGACTTATTATAAGTTTGCTTATTTTGTGATATTTATTTTGTGTTCATAGATTCATTTATTTTGCTTCCTCAAGTTTTTGTTATAAGTTTTTTGTATCAGAAATAACTTTGGTTATGTAGCTTCAACAACAATCTCCTTCACTACTACTGATGTGAAAGTAAAAGTGGAAGAAGATAAACTCATGGCTGTTGTTGAAGAGTTTCAAGATTTAGAAAGGGAAGATTTCCTAATTTAAGAAAGATTTTCCTCATTTGAACCTAGAACTCATACTCAGTCCACCTTATCAATCTCACCCTGAAAAAATAGTTGGACGTATGAATCTTTGTTTTACTTGTAGTTTAGGATTAAAAAACAGTGAAGATTATAGCTGCATAATTGGATGTAGTATTGGTACTTGAACTGGGAATAACAACATAGCATATATATATGAACAGAAATAAAAACAGAAACTATATATATGAACAACATAACATAGAAATTGTTGTTAAAGATTTGGTGTTGGCTAATATTTTTGTTTAACAATGCTGCTGCTTGCTCTCTAGTTGTTGACAAAATTGACAACCTAGAAGTTCTTTCAATAAAGGTAGTTTTTCGAGTAAAAAATGTGGGTTTAAGGTAGTTTGAATACTTCTTGTTTGCTTCACTTATCATTTGGAATCTGATTGTTCCTATGTTTATGCAGAAAAAAGAAATGGCACTTCAAGGACGGGTTCACAAGGTTTGAACTTGGCCTATCTCGTCGGCTTTACACACGTGCTGGCTTTTGGTCTTCTCCTCATTCAGTAAGAAGTGTAATTCTCTTCTTATGTATATTCCCATAATATGTCATCTCTGTGGTTCAACCATTTTTTTTTATTTAGGGATATTTTTGTCTTTTATTATGATCTAAGATGTGGCATTAGGGTTTTATTGATAGGCCATTTAAAGGCATGTCTTGTTAAGTCAATTCTTGTTAAGTCAATACTTATACATTCAAAAACCAAATTGAGTTTTGTAGTAATAAGATGGAGTTCAATTCTTTTACCAAAGAATAAAAGTACTCCAAATTATATGATTTCATTTATCATAAAAGTTGTTTGGGTTAAGGAATCCTTCTTTACACCAATTGTCTCATTATCAGACTCAAATTAGTGCGGTTCAGATCAAACAAGTTGTTCTTGAACTCATTGTTATTTTACTAGTTCATTTGCTTTATTTGGTGGTTTCGCTAACTCTTTGAAAACAAAGAAAAAACAGTCTCGTTATTCGTCAGCAAAGACCAAAAATTAGAGTTTGATTGGGTTAAAATTTGTGTTGGATCAAGTTATAAAAGGACCTTGTCTTAACAGGATTACCTATATATCCCGACCAACCATGATTACCCAACCTAGTCAAGTAGTTTCTTAACAGGACCTTGCCTTGCCTTGCCTTTTGCTTCCCATGCAAATGGGATTACCTTGTCTCAAAATAATCAAAGTATTTATGTTGTGACGATTAATTAATAAGAGTACTATCTATGTTCCTTTTCATTTCTTCCTTGACTTCTTTTCATATTCTCTTTTCTCAAGTAGTGCTTGTTGACCAAGTCATTGACGATTTTGAATTGGTCATTCAATTAAATGCACCAACATCTAAAAAATGTTCAACAAAGATTGGGTACATTTAAATCGGTATGAAATTAACCAACTTTTAATATTGAGCTAACCTTTAATGCATATTTAACTAAATTAACTTTATTTAATAGTGCTACTAATGAGTATATGGAAAGAGCATGGAATTTTCTGCAAGAAGTGAAGAAAAGGAAGCCAAATGCCAAAAAATTTTTATGTCCATGTAAAGATTGTAGAAACATGGCACATTGTGATTTTTAAATCATATATGAGCACTTGGTCATTAAGGGAATGGACCCTACATATAACTTTTGGTACCATCATGGGGAAGTATGTGAAGGAGATGAAATGGAGAATGAAGTTGATGATAGTTTTATGTGTGAAGCAACAAACTTCTATGAGAGCACATATATGGGAAAAGAGGACATCATTCATGACAATTCTACATCAAGGAAGGAAAACAAATTTTCTCAAAAGGTGGAAGAGGCAAATACGCCATTGTATGGTGGTTGTACAAAGTATACAAAGATGTCAGCAGTTGTAGCATTGTACAAACTGAAAACTTTTAATGGTTGGTCAGATACAAGCTTCACTAGCCTTTTGGGGCTTTTGCATGACATGCTCCCAATGGACAATGTTATTTCAAGATCCATTTATGAAGTTAGAAAATTATTTAAGGAATTTGATTTAGGTTACCAAAAAATTCATGCATGTGTTAAAGACTGTTGCCTATTTAGAAATGAGAATGAAAAGTTAGAAAGTTGTCCTCATTGTGCGAGTTCAAGATGGAAGATTGATGAATGAACAAACCAAATCAAACAAGGTGTGCCCGCCAAGGTATTGAGATACTTTCCTATCATTCTAGGACTTAAACAGATGTTTAAAATAAATGAAGTTAGTGAAAGTTTACGTTGGCATTGAGTCATAAAAGTACTGATGGAAAGATCAGACATCCCGTTGACTCTGTTGCATGGGAAACAATTGATAAAAAATGGCCTGAGTTTTTAATGGATCCACGTAATCTTAGGTTGGGCCTTGCTACAGACGGGTTTAACCCCTTCTCCAATTTAAGTAGTCAATATAGTTGTTGGCCGGTCATGCTTGTTACTTACAATTAGTTGTTGGCCGGTCATGCTTGTTACTTACAATCTTCCTCCTTGGTTATGCATGAAAAAAGAAAACATAATGTTGACACTGTTGATTTCTGGTCCCAGACAACCCAGAAATGATATTGATGTATATCTACAACCCCTTGTGGAAGATTTACAACAACTATGGAAAGGAATACAAGTTTATGATATTGTAGGCAACACACGTTTTAATTTGAGATCAATTCTTATGTGGACTATAAATGATTTTCCAGCATATGGAAATCTTACCGGATGCACTACAAAAGGTAAATATGCATGCCCAACATGTGGAGATAGTACTCGTTCTTATTGGTTGAAACATAGTAAAAAATTTGCATATATGGGTCATAGACGATTCTTGTCAAGGGCTCATCCATATCGAAGAAAAAAAGCATGGTTTGACGGTAGAATAGAAGAAGAGTTACCCCCCAAAATAGCTACAGGTAGTGCAGTTTATGCCCAACTTCAAAATTTTGATAATTGTTGGGGAAAACGTGAAAAGAAAAAGAGCAAAAGTCATAAAGATTTGTCAAACCAAAGGTGGAAGAAGCGATCGATTTTCTTCTATCTACCATATTGGAAGGTAAACCAACTTGAAGTTTATGATATATCTTATTACATTTCAAATTAGTATAGTTCGAACTGTGTCATAAACTATTTGAAACTTTGATTGTCTAGGAATTACCAATACGACACAACTTGGATGTCATGCACGTGGAGAAGAATGTATGTGAGAGTATTATAGGTACATTATTAGATATAAATGGAAAGTCAAAAGATGGGGTTAATGCAAGAAAAGACTTACAACTTTTGAAAATTCGTCATGACTTGTATCCTCAAGACTGTGGAGGAAGAACTTATCTACCTCCAGCTCCACATACATTGTCGAAGTCCGAGAAAAAAATATTTTGTTCAAGGTTGTACAAACTGAAGTTGCCTGACGGATACAGTTCAAACATTTCAAAGTGAGTATCATTAGATGAATGCAAAGTGATGGGGTTGAAGTGTCATGATTATCATGTGTTGATGCAACAACTTTTACCAGTGGTGCTTAGAGGCTTGCTCCCAGAAGGTCCAAGACATGCAATATACAGGCTATGCTCATATTTTAATAGACTTTGCCAACGTATAATTGATAGAGAGGTTATGTTGGATCTTGAAAAAGAAGTGGTGGACATTTTATGTCTTCTTGAAAGGTACTTTCCTCCGTCATTTTTTGACATAATGACACATTTGGTAATTCATTTGGGTCGCGAAGCCTGCATATGTGGATCGATTCAATTTCGTTGGATGTACCCATTTGAAAGGTACATGTCTTTAGTCCATTTATAATTATGATTTTTCATGTATTAATAACATTTATTTTAGATACATGAAGGTATTGAAAGGTTATGTACGAAACAAAGCACGACCAGAAGGGTGCATTGTAGCATGTTACTTAGCTGATGAATGTGTTGACTTTTCAAACAAGTATTTTAAACAATCAGTTGAGGTAGTGAATAGTCAACAACGTAATGAAGAATACCAAAACGATGTCATCTTAGAGGGTCGTCCTATATCTTCTGGAACTTCAGTTCAACTATTCGATGATGTACTTGAAAATGCACATCGATATGTCTTATTCAACACATCGGAGGTGGAACCATTTATAGAGTGAGATATGACCCTAAACAATATTATTAATACTGTAATTTGAGTCTATGAATGATCGTTTATTTGGACAGGATGCATATGAATGAACTCATGGTTTTAGACAAGAGACTAGAAAAAGATTCCAATCTACTTTGGAAGATTCATACAGAACAATTTCCATTGTGGTTGAAGTCTAAGGTGATACTAACTAATTTGTAATCATCCTATCAAACACTGCATATATGAAACTGTAAGATACTTTAACTAACAGGTAGATATGTTTATTCTTATCAGATTGAATTAGATTCATCTGTTGAAGATTACTCTGAGTTGTTAAAATGGCTTGCGAATGGACCACGAAAGAATGCAATGTCTTACACTGGATACATCATAAATGGGAAAAGATTTCACACAAAGAGTGTTGAAAAATCAACTCAGAACAATGGTGTTGCTGTAGATGCTACAACATTATGTAGATCTCAAAGATAAATCTCAAGTTATGGATGTAGTTGCTTATTACGGAGTGTTACAAGAAATCATCTTGTTAGACTATTATGTCTACCAGCTTCCAATCTTCAAATGTGATTGGGCAAATGTTCGCAATGGAGTAAAAGTTGAGGAAGGATTCACTCTTGTTAACTTACATCAAAGTCAAAGCAAGTTTGTACGAGAGCCTTTCATACTAGCCTCACAAGCCAAACAAGTGTTTTACGCTAGAGAAAATGACACTTCAAATTGGTATGTCGTATTAAAAGCACCACCAAGAGGGTTTCACGACTTGGAAATGTACGATGAGAATTATGATGATACTTTGGTTAGTAATGAAAACATAAGTAATGCAGTTGAAGATGTTGATGAAAGTGACGAGATTACTTATGCAAGACAAGATTGTGAAGGTGTTTTCATTTCAGAAGTTGTTTGAGAAGTAATAGATTTTTGAAGAACCAAAGTGTTCTTATAACTTTTTGGTGTGCCCATCTCAATAGAGATATTGTGAATTAGACTTTTCTCTATATATCATTTTCTTTTTTCTTCTTTCATTATAGCATTAGACTATTCGTTTTTGTGAAATGTGAATCATCAGACACAAGTATTATATTTTATGTACTCCCTTTCTGTTTTTCTTTTTATGTATTCTCATCTCACTTAAATGAATGTGCTTAAGAATGGCTCTTTGTTCTTTATCTTTCAAGATACCATGTCCCTAAAAGTAAAAGGTAAGAAAAGGTCTACACGAAGGAAGCTTATTGGCGATAGTTTGCTTCTTCCAAATGAGGAAAACATGGAAAGTTCTCCCATTGATGTCCACCCCAATACTTTATCACCCAAGCCTAGTGACAAGATAGTTGAAGGTAATCCTATATTAGACTCACCAGCTGCTCGAACAAGATTAGCAATTCGTAGGCAAGCAACAACTTCTAACGTGAATGGATTTGAAGAACCTCAATTGAAAACGACAACTTTGCCTAATGAGAAGGCAGTTGCAGATCATGTTGTCGATGAAGAACCTCCATTTGAAACGATGACTTTGCGAAAAAAGACAAGATGACCTACAAAAATGAAGACAATAGCCGTTGAAAAACAATCAAGAGTGGACATTGTTTTCAATGAATATGGACAACCCATTGGTAATGAATTGGTAGGATTGACTTCTTTTCTTGGACCACTAGTGAGGGAGGTTGTACCAGTGAATCTTGAGAATTGGCTAAAACTACCAACAAGATTGAAAGTAGTGTTATGGAAATCTATCCAGGTATTAAGTTACTTTATTTTTCTCTAATAAGTTCATTACTTTATTAAGTTACATTATTTTTTATTTCTAACTCTTTTATACTTCAGTCAAGGTACAATGTGGAAGATTGGCAAAAACAGTTTTCTTCCAAAAGATGGGTAGATTATGGAGGGCTAGAAAATCTCGTTTAGTGAAACAAATTCGAGATGTCCCCACAAAGGATGCAATTTTGAAGCTAATGCCTGATAATTTACAATCTGTAGATGATTGGATGGATTTTGTGAGTGAGAAGACTAGTGCAACCTTCAAGGTACGTAAATCTCTACTTCAAAACATATACACTTACATTTGAATTATTAATTTGTGTGAAGTTTGAATGTCTTTTATTTGAGTAGTTGAAAAGTGAAAAGTACAAAGCCATGAAGAAAAAACAACTCCCACATACATGTAGTAGAAAAGGGTATGCTCGTTTGGCCGAAGAGATGGTAAAGTTTGTTACTATACTTCAATTTTGCTTTCGTATCGTATATGTGGTTTCATTGTATAAATCTCATTTTGTAGAGAAAAAGTAGTTCGAATCCATCTTTGGTCACAAGGGTTGCATTATGGACTAAAGCACACAAAAGGAAGGATGGACAACCGGTGAATTCACAAGTTGCTGAGACACTTGTATGTCTTCTTTGCAATTTCTGTTCGTATTCTTAGACTTGATTATCGTTATTGAATCTTGTGGTATCTTAATTATATATGTTGTTGGGTCTTTCTGTGTGCAGGAATCTTTAGCTTTTCTAATGATTTTTTATATTCAACCAAAAATCATATGTATTCATATAAAGTTTATTCAAATTTTCCACAAACAATCATAACTTTCAAACCCCACGACTATTTTCCATTATAAATAATCCACCAATGTTAACCACAACCTTTAAAATGAAATAAGTAGAGAAATCAGTCCAAGAGATTATCAAATAAGCAATAATGGATTTGACTAACTCAGAAAGTTGGCTGAAGAGAAGAAAACTCGTAAACAACAAAGTTCAAATTCTTACATTCCAAGAATCAAGTGAAAAGGATCTAAGCAACCCTTGAATTGTTGAAAAAAGAAAAATTCTATAAAGCTATTTGTTCCAAAAAAAATTATTGATACCCTGTACAGTTCCAATAGAAAATGATGCCTTTTGAATTATTTGTTTCCAGATAAATGTACATGAAGACATAAATATAATAAATACTTTGCAAACAATGTGCTCTAGCTAATACATACTTGAAAAAAATGGGTCATTTGAATCTGTCAGATAGCTGAAGGAAACTACTAAATTGTTCCTGCAAAAAATAAGTTGTAAAACTTCACTGAACCAGCTGTAAATGATTGCATTATCCACATCAGCTCGTGAAACCTTGTTTCGTGTCTGCATATATTTAGAACATTATTGCTGAAACGCCTACAACTTGTTGTGTTCACCTGTTTGCATATTGACCTGCAGATTTAGACATTTGTGTTCACCTACAATTATAGTTAGATTTAGACATTTCAATATTGATGTGCCTTGTGTTCACCTGTTTCCCAAAACTTCATAGAGATTGATAATTAAATCCTCTTCTTGTTGTGAAAACATTCCTCTCTTCAAATCAGGTCTCAAGTAGTTTATCCATCTTAGCCTACAACTTTTCCCACATCTTTCCAAACCTACAACACACCACCAATCAAACAGTAAACAACAACAACAACTTGTACTAAAGAATTGCTGAACAACTTGTATTAAAGAATTGCTGAACATCACTTTGACTAAGTGTAATGTTAGATATGTGTTTATATATTGCTAGAAGCGTATATATATTGTTGCAAAACAGTAGGTAAAAGTTACAAAATAGTAGGTAAAAGTTACAAAACAGCAAGCCAAAATACCTACAGTCCACTAAGAATTATGTTACAGTAGCTTACATCTTTAATAAAATAGCAGCTTAAAACAGTAGCTAAAAGTTACAGCAGCTTAGATCTTTAAGAATTGTTAAGGTCTGTTTGTTTATATATTACTAGGAGCGTATTGAACAAACTGAGGCTGAGACGATAGTTTCAACAACAAACGTGGTTGATGATGCTTTAAGTAAAGTTCTTGGCCCCGATCGTGGTCATGTAAGAGGATTTGGTTTTGGTGTGACTCGTTCAAAACTATCTCTTTTGTCTCAACAAGACCACAAGTATAAGGTTCTTGAAAAAGAATATTTGAAGATGAAGGAAGAAATGGTAGAAATGAAAACAATGAAAGATGAAATGATCGAAATGAAAGCACTTATGTTATCTTATTTAAAGAAACATGTATTTCTTTTTTTCTTTTACTAACTTAGATTCTTTTTTTTTCTCGTAGTAGTTAACTATATTTTTGGTTTCATATGTGATTATCATAGACTGAACCAAGTGAGGAACTTTCAAATGCTACTGCAAGTGTGCTCAAGCGACTAAATATTCCTCCAATGCCTTCTCCATCGGTAAATTTATTTGTAATAGGATGAAAATTGTTTATGATGTCATTTATCTTCTTATTCTAGTATCTCATATTTGTCTTTTCACAGAGTATCAATAACAACAATCAAACTAAGTGCAAGTTATTAGATTGGTATGGCTCGGGAGAGATTGTTGCTGAAGGAAGATGGTCTTCTAATGATTCAACTGCTATGATCCAATCTATTCCTATTGGTCCACATGCAATTAGAGTATGGGTTGATGTAGCAAAGAAACCAAACGCATATTTGTGGAGGCCAACATCAGAAATGACATGTATTGAAGAAGCTTTGGGAAGTACAGTTGCATGGCCATCTGATAAAGTGATCATTAGTATGTTGTCTAATTCTAATATTTTTTGTCTACATTTTTTAAAGATTTTCTATACTTGTTTAATTAATATATGTTTTATAAATTTATGTAGGTGAATGAAATGGAGTCGTCTTCACCAGAGAACTAAAGATTGTACACTTATGACGAACTTTGCTTGTAGACTTATGATGAACTTTATTTGTATTTTGAGGGTTAATTTGTGCGGTTCATACATTATTTACTAATATGTGTATTTTGATTGGTAATGTGTATGGTTGGTACATTTAGAATGACTACATTGTTTGGTAATTTTAGTACATTATGAATGGTTTTATAGATTTTTGAAAAAAATGTTACCTATATTTTGATTGAAAACGATTAAATAGCATTATTACTGAAAATCATAGCTATAAATACTATACTGTCGAAAAAGGCTATTATAGTTAAAAATTATAGTTATAAACAATATACTATAGCATCGACAAAATGCTATTATAGCTGAAGATTATAGTTATAAATACTATATTATAGCATCGAAAAAAGGCTATTATAGCTGAAAATTATAGTCATAAATACTATATTATAGCATCGAAAAAAGGCTATTATAGCTGAAAATTATAGTTATAAATACTATACTATAGCGTCGAGAAAGCGCTATTACATCTTAAAGATAGTACATTATTTAAGCTATATTAACTTATTATAGCTCTAACGAAAAACGCTATCAAATGTTTTTATAGCAACGTATATAAGCTATATCTTCAAACTATACGATAGCACTAGTTATAGCTTCGAAAAAACGCTATAAAAAGACCCAGACTTTTAATAACATGGGCTGTCAGGACTCTCGAAAAACGCTATAATGTTAGCTATCATTTATGTTATTTCTTGTAGTGTGGTGTTACGAACACTTGTGAAGGACTAACTTACTGGTATTGGTCTATATCCGTGGACACAAAAATATATCTACAGTGAAAAGAGTTCAGCTATGAGTCTTTAGTGGAGTGTACACACAGTTAACGAATATTGATTAATGTGGTTAATGAGTTTAGCCAATTAATCTCATATCATTGTAACTTCTGATCTTTAGATCTATTAGAACCCCTTCCTAGCTCATAAAGAGTAATGAGATTTATTTATATTGGTTGTAATTTGAAATGTTCAAATTTACTTTGGGAATTAATATAATGTTTGTTGATACATTATAATATAAAGTTTATATTTTAATTAGACTTTATTATATAAATTTAATTTTGGATATGATTCAAAATTATATTATGAGAATAAAATATTTGAATGAGCTCAAATGTTAATTTAATGTGAATTAGATTCATATTAAAACTATAGGTTAAAATTTAATGTGTATGTGATACATATTAAAACCATCTCAATCAGAGAATAAGAAGGTTTCCAAGTGGTGGTGCCCCAAATTGGTGTTTGGTAGATTCAGAGTCGTCAACGATTGTAAGTTTTTCTTCTCTGTATTTTCTTGAAAGCATGCTTAGCCATAAAAATTATTTTTTATAATTATTTTGCCAATGTATTAGTATTTTTAAGTTCCAATTAAAATTGGGTTAAGATTATGCAGCATTGTAGTAGAAACTTAGGTTATTGTGCGGCATTGTAATTGAAGCATGCTTAACTTTTGTATTAAAGCAATGCCAATAAAATTTATATGTCGAATTTCCCAAAACAAAACTTCATTAATACAATAAATAGTTCATACAACAATTTTCTACGATATATATCGAAATTAGAGCAAATACAATGAAGTAAATGACGAAGCAACAGACAAACGGGAACAACGAAGGAAATAAACAAGCACTCAAGTGTTATTTTCGAGAATGATTGTGCAGTAGTCCAATTTAAGCTCTTCAGGTACATCCAAGAATGATTTCATGTCATCAACATTGGGCATCTGTATTCGCATGAGGCGTACCTTATCACGATTACTCACTTCAGGGATTCCCTACAACACTCTAACAACTTCTACTCGGATTGTGCTTGCTTCTTAACTTTGTACATTCGACCATTCTGCAATGGCCTTCAGTTGGCCATTCACATATTCCATGGCACTGCGAATTATTTCTACAGATTCTACCATTTGGCCTCCTTGCTTCCTCTTTGACCCACTTGAACCAGTCCTATCCTCACTCGAGCGACTGGGTCGTGTGCCCATGATGTCGTCGGGCAACATGTCTAGCCCCTGACTATATGTCATAGGGTCTTCATATTGTTTCCATTGTCACTCAAAAATCCCTCGTATCCTCCAGGCACATTCGATTCCTTATCAGCGAACGTCTCCGCGTACGCTCCGGTTGTATGATTTTTTCCAAATACGTAGCACAGGTTGTCGTAATAGGGAAATGATTTGTTTAGAAGGCCCTTAGTGGCAGGATGGCTTTGTTGAAGTGTTTAAATAAATTGTCAGTTTCTTTTCTATAATAAACGAATAACGGTTGACAGAAATAATAACCTACCTTCACCTAATTGTCGAATAATTCCTTCTCGGTAATGATGCAATTGACTTGATCGCTCCAACTGAACCCACTGCACGACGAGTTGTACATTTCTGTTATGGCCTGGAACATTCTCTTGAGTGTCTTTATTCAACAATTAATAGTCGAAGCCTGGATGTTATGTTCTGACAGCTTCTCTACCATCATTTTCTGTAGTTGTGTCAGGTACCCGGGTTTAAAGGTCCTGTTGTTGGACGTCCAGCCACCGACGGAGACCAACTCCACCAAGCACTTAACCAGGGTTGCTTTCTCCTCTTTCGTCCATAAGTGCTTAAGGGTTCTTGAAGAACTTGTCATACTAGAAAATAAGCGCAAACATGTTGGAAAATTCAGTTACAAAAGGCATAAACATATGGAACATAATACTTTGTGCTTCAAGTGATTTGTTAATATTTCATTGATGTCATAGGTACACAAATACATTCACAAAAGAAATCTACAACGTATCAAAAAAATAAGTAAATTGGGCATCATTAACAAATGAACGTAAACACTTCACTCCTACTACTCTAGAGGTGCTACTGATTACGTAATTCTCATTAACTGAACATTTCTTCTTCCAAATCATCCCTCCATTAACTCCATTCCTTCGAGGTCTCTATGTAGTGAATGTTGCACCTGCAGTTGTTGCACGAATCACCATCATCGATATCCTTCAGTATATCAGCGTTCGTCATCTCCCTATCGATGAGGTTGTGCGACATTAGACTTAGATAAGGTAGTAGGACTTTTCTCAAAGGATTATCCATTGATCCCTTTAATAGACCAAAAGCTCTTTCAATAACATTCCGTGTAGAAGAATATTTCATGTTGAAGAACTCTTTTGCTGTTGAAGATTTGTTTCTTGCTCCATGACACTCTTGCAGGTGGTATCTTTGCCCTCTATACAGAGCCAAAAATCCTCAGCGTTGGGGTCGTATAAGTAGTAGTGCCCTGTGAGAAAATCGAACGTTTTAAATGTCGTAATTGATGAGGTTTAAAATCTACTTGAAAGAAACATGTGTACGTAGTTACCCTTCGACACGTTTAGGTCGATTGGTCTTGAAATGACATCTCTAAGGATGCACAAGTGGGCTGCGAATCCTTCCCAGCCAGCTAATGCGAACATAAATCTCCTTTTGTATCACATACTCCAAGGACGTTTGTGGCAAATTTGCCCTTTCGTGTTCTATATCCAGGACGATCACTTGTCATCATATTCACCTTTATGTATGGGCCATCTAATACGCCAAGACAGTCCTGCATTGTACAAAAAACGATGAATCATCAAATTGCAATTCTGAGCCGTTAAAGTACCAACTTGGTTTTTCATCAAAGCAGAGTTAATTTTTGTATATATATTTTTAAATAAAGCATAATCTGTTTTTCATGTAAGAATTACTTTTGAACTTCTCATTGAAAGAATAATTGGAGGGAAAAAATATTTTTAAATAGATGCGGAAAACTTACGACGTTTCCCCTTTTGTTTTTATTCTTTATAGAGAGATTCTTCTAAAACTTGTTTTCTGTTCATCTAGCACATGAAATTAATATTATCTAGGGTAATTATAATTGGTAACAATTTTTAGAATAATTATTAAGTATGTAACAATATTTTTAAAAAATTATAAATATAGCAAAGTCTATCGGTGATAGACTTCTATCATTAATAGACTCTTATGATTTATCAATGATAAACCAACATTTATTACATGGTCTATCAGTGATAGACTCTTATCATTGATAGATTTTGACAGATTTTGCTATATTTGCAATTTTTTTAAAACGTTGCTATATACTTAATTACTTTGAATATAATTGCTACATATACAACTATCTCTATTATCTATTCGTTATCTTTAGTTTATTTCAAAAATTAATTTTCTTTTCTCAATTTCTTACTGAAAAACTTAAATTATGTTGGAGTAGTTAATCCATTTTTTTTGGAAAAAAGAAAGGTAGTTAGATACCCTTTCGTTTTAGTTTAATTAATGATTTCCTGATCATATATTTTCTAGAATGATAGTCCAATACAAGTTGAAATCTTAGCTCAATTTCAAGGTTTTCAAATTTTGTGGGGCTTTACAAACATCCTTCAAATTAATGTAAGTGAGAGTTGTAAGTAGGGTGAGGGCTGTTTTCTTAGTTTTCAAATTTAAGTTTGGAAAATTAAAAAGCACAAAATTTTGAAGTTAAACTGATATTCATACGGTTAGTTTTCAAAAGCTAACAATAAATTAAACAAGCAAGTCTATTTTCTTAATTGGAAGTATTGAAAATTTATTGTTTCTCTAAAAGATAAATTTAAATCATTCAAAATAAATTCAATTAAATGAAGACTACTATACATTCGTCTATGTATGCGAAAATTTAATTTTGTAACTTAATTAAGTTATACCTATGCGACATGATTATGAAATGAAGTACGAGTGAGAAATTCGTAAAGTATATGTGCAATACATACGTTATGGATAAGGTACACAATAGAATAGTAAGAAAGAAAGAAGTAAGCAATATATTGAAAAAAATATATAGAAAGTAAAAACAAAATACATCATTAACAAATTAATCGTTTGTGACCAACGGAAAAACAAAGCGACATTATGTAGTAGTCCTAAATGCATACAACTTAGAAAATGGAAAATGCCATATGGGGTGGCAACTTTGTTACCTCACAAGACAATGTACATTACGTTGGAATCCTGTAAATATGAAGAAGAAAAAAAATGAAAGAAAGTCCGCTCGTTCCATAAGGAAGAAGGAAAAGAAAAGTTTGGGAGGCTTACCATTTTCTTTACCGAAATAGACACGATGCATATAATACAAAACCAAAGGACCAACCTAAGTCTCAAAGAAACAAGTAAAGTAGGGGAATGGGGAAGCCTCGAAGGAATTAACTTTGATAATATATTTGAACTTCAATTTTATAATCATTTACAAGGGAAACCGTGGAAATAAAAAAGTAGCAAACAATATGGACAAATACAACTTTATTTCCTAAGGATGGAAGTCACAGGAAGCAATGGCAAACGCCTATGCAAATGAACAATTTCGCTTGGAAAATGCATTGGAATGGAAGGACTACTTACCATAAAAGGGTACAGAAACAATGAACATACTGCACATATGTGATGCATTTTGCATAAACAAAGTCATAACAAAAATTTCCTTTTTTAAAGGAGGCCGTAGCAAATTCCAGTCAATGGAGGCAATAGCAAATAGAATAAATCTCATAAACCTTGTATACATAAATTTCATAATTTTTTTAAGATCAACGTCACTGAAGCAAGAAAAAATTGGAAGACAAGGATTTTATCTCTTTCTAAACAATCGATGTAAACAGAGTAACATAAGATAGGAAGCAAAAGAAGAATGGTGGACATACCAAACAAGTGAACACGTATGAAAAGAAGAACAAGTTAGGATGCAATTCAATGGGACACCAACAAGCATTTATAATACAAGGATGATAACATTTACTGACGCACAACACGTGAGATTTTGAGCATTAAAGAACCAACAAATCTCAGGAAAAAGTGGAATGGACATGAGAAGTTGACAACACATATTAAAGAGGGAAAAGATAGTCAAAGTGGTACATCTAAGGTAAGTCTAGGTATGAATAGATCAAACGAGTATGGCTCAACAGAGGTAAGACTACAATATGATATTTGAAAAAGATGCGGTAAAACAAGAAAATACAATAAAACGTGGAATCGGTCATGAGAGGGCATGAACAGAGAGTGTGAAATAGGAAAATTGAAGTATAATGAAATTGACAGAGAGCATGAAATTTATGCACAACTACAAATTTTACATAAAATGTAAACAAAAATGAAATACAATATCGGAAAATTGAATGCATGAAACTGGTATAAGAAAAAGGTTTCCCATAAGAACAAAACAGAAAAGAACATAACCAAATAATTAAAAATAGAAATTTTCTAATAAGAACACAGAACACAAATAGTAACACAGAAAAGAAAGGTGTTGGAGTAATTCTTGATCCCTTTATATAATAGTTCTATTCTCAACCCATAACATATATATATTCATTATTTTGATATTTTGTGCAAAATATGAAAGTAGACTCTGTTACGAACCCAATGTAAAAACAAAGTCCGAACAAAGAAGAATGAGCAATTTGAAGTTTAAGGGCAACTTGGTAAATATTTAAAATATTCAAATAAATCTACACGCACGATCCACTCGAGAGGTCCGAAGTTAGAGTCTCCTTGGCTGTTTCATTTTCATATTTTTAGAGTGCCATTTTCGTAAATCTTCACAACTTTTCGAAAAAACACGTTTTTCCGTCAATTGGAACGCGTGCATGAGTTAGAGATCTGGCTTCGAATCTTGATGATGGTTATTCCTTTATTTTCTATACCTACCCTAATTTCCCCTAATTTCTAATCAATTCACCAAATCAATTCTCCAATTCAACTCAATTTTTCATCAAAAACTCTCTCCAAATCATTTTTCCAAAAATTTCCCACTCTTTTCTGCCATATTTTCTCCCAAATTAATTCAGAATTGTTCTTGAAATCTAACACAGGAGCAAACATCTATTGAGGTAAGAGAGATTTGGATTGGAAATTTCTTTCGAGGGATGAATTTTTTACAAGAATTACATGTAATCTTCTTTCTTTCTTCAATAATTTGTATCTTGATCTCTTGATTAAATGTTGATCTCAATTTTTCTTGATATAATTCTCGATCAATTTTAACAATTTTGCCTTGTATGCAATGTAGAAATCTCAAGAAATAAAGAACTTAATTTTTCTTTATAATTCTTGATCTATTTTAATTTTTTATTCAAATCTTGATCGTGATTACTTGATCCATTTTGATTTCTCTACGATTTGTATTCAATTACATTTTCTTTCTTGGCCAAATTAACTCTCTTTGAATACAATTTGGAATTTCATACATAAGCATGCGATGTGCCTTTCTTCTATGAAATTAAAGAAATCTTGCTAATTGATCTTCATTCCATTTTTAAGCATCAATTTCTTGGCATCATAATTAGCCAATCTACTATTTTGTCAAAATTCTTAGATAGTATTTTATGCCTTAATTCTTTTTTTATGAACACTTAATGCATAATTAAAGCAATTTCTTCCATGCATTTTCTCTCTTTTTGATTTGTAAAGAGGCATGAATCTTGGTCAATTTAATTTTGTTGATTAAGCAATTTAAATCTCAAAATTAAATGGATCAAGAGTATTTAAATCTTCTCAATCCTGGCTTGAATCTTGATCAATCTTTGCTTTGCAATTTTCATTTTTTTTTCCTATGATAAACAAATCCCTAAATTCTCAATCTCTCTTACTTCTCTTTAATCATCTGAATGAATCTTTACATATTCTTCGCTTTGAATTGGAAACTAATACAAATTGCCTTTTCTCTTTCTTGCTTTAATTCAATTTCTTTAATTTTCTTGCAAAATTCTTTTGCATTCTTGAATGTTTCTAACAATTTCTTTTAAGTGAATTCAAGATTGATTCTTCCCTCCATTCCCTTCGGTTTGATACCCGACTTGCTGGTATACTACCATATTAGTAAGTAAGAGTTTTTTAAATTATTTTTGACAAGGTAAAATTTGGTAAGCCATCTACCCTTATTTCAATAGCAACTTTCATTCATTTTCTTGTATCATTTGGAACATAATATTGCATAAGCGACCTTACCAATACATTTCATCGCACATGTTTTTTGCCTCTATCAAAAGACATGAGGTAAAAAGAATATAACCAAATAGCAACGCAGAAAAGAATTGGAAAAGTAATTAGAAATTAGGACCTCATCATCAACTTTTATGGTACGTGTACAAACTGGAGAAAAGACCGACCACCTCTGTTATGCCCTACCTATGCCCCTATCGTACTCACTTGTAGCATCTGTTCATTGAAGGCAATTTTGGTGTAGCATCTGTCCCTTGAAGGTCGTTTTAGTCCAAATGAAAAGCAACAAAGTAGAAGTTAGAGTAGTAAGGGGTTGTCAGAGCGGTAAGAGGAAGTCAGAGCGGTAACACTTGTAGTAAAGCCATGAAACGAACTAGAGAGAGGAATGTGAAAATTTTCGGAGACAACTTGTGAAATGCAACCAGTCAACAGAACTAGGAAAATAGAAGGAGAACCCTTTCAGAGGCAACGTGGAAACACAACCATCAATGAAACGAAAAGGTTTTCAAAGATTTGAGATTCGGATAAGAAAAGCACAGGGTTCCCGACAACGAAGATGAGATTTTTGGGACGAAAATGAAAGGAGTTTGGAAGATGAAAATAGGGAAAACACGTGCAATTTTGGAGTGGAAAAAAGGAAAAACGTTAAAGGTGCTAAGATTTGGAGAAGAAAAGGAATAGGGAACGGGAAAGAGGAAGAAGACGACGGATGTTGGGATAGATTAAGGAAGGTTTCCAAATGTATTACGACCGAATTGGAGGAAGGATTGAAAGATATTATGAGGGATAGAAAAGGGATAAGGAGGATTAGGATAACCCTAAATCCCTATTTTATGGTAAGAGGAGTCCCAAAACCCCGTAAAACCTACCCCACACAGCCCTTAAGTGCTGACCTGCTGAGAGAGTACTAGGCGAGAAGAAGAAGAGTTGGAGTAGGTGTTCAGAGGAAGGCACTTAGTGTTTTGTAAGTGAATTTCTAAAGGAAGAACGAATGAAAGTCTTCTTTCTAAGTCTTAATTGCTATATTTTATAACACATGTTTATTGTTGTAAATATTAACGAGGAAGCTTATTTGTTGAAAAACAAAATAGTTTCTAAACTAAAGTTTTCATGTTGATGATTGTATGATCTTTATATATGCAAGCAAACCATTAGATTTATTCCTATCATAAACTAACTATTATGTGCACTTAATGAGTCAAGACAACCATGAAGTGAAAGGATCACATGGAAGTAAGAAGTTGGTCAATGCGTTGAAATGAGCGTGAGTGAACAACCTGCGCAATGAGAAATGAATTGAGAAGTTCTCCAAGGGATACTGATGATGCGATCAATCACATTAGTCTATGCGTGAGAATGGTTCATGTTCTTGCCAAAAGGAATAAGAGAAAGCTAATGTGAGTTTTATGATTTGAATATGGCATTGTGAGCCTGTTATGAAAATGCATTTCCTTGAATGAGTTGTATGCCTAAAAAGGATTTTCAAAACCTCACTCACTAAGTATTTGACTTATGTTTTAAGTTTCCCTTTCCTAGGTTTCAAGGCATTGAAGCCAAGTTAAGAAGGGTAAGGCAAGTAAGCTAGGCATTTTAAGTATGAATATTAAGAAGATTCCATCAGCGTTGGAAACCTTTTCTTATAGTTCTTTGTACTAAAAAAGCATGTATTTTTATTTAATTGCATGTTCTTAAGTGAATAAAAGAAGAATGTTTATTTCAACCTCTATCGTGAAGTTTATCACCTAGTAGTTAAGATTTTAAAGTTTGATTATGCGTTAAGATTCAAGGTTTAAAGTTTAAAGTTCAAGCTAAGTGTTAAGACTATGGTTTAAAATTTGAGGCTGAACGTTTTAATGTTTCACTTCGAGGCATTAGGGCTGCTCAAGTCCCGTTCGCGTGCAGTAACACGAGGACCAGGATGCATTAAAGTAAAGTGCTTAATATAAGGGAAAGTGTCAAGAACATACTCCAAGAATTAATTACAATTAAAGGGAGGTTTTCTTCAAGATTGGAAAATTAGGGAATTTTAGTGTGCAACATCAATTCTATTATGGAGTTTAAGAAAAGAAAATTACAACAATTGTGACCCTTGATCAATTAATTCATGAATCAAAAACCTTATTTGATTAATTGCCTCAATTTATTGATTAAAATGTAAGACTTACAATTAACCAGACTAAATCTTGTTCATAGTGCTTCCATTTTGAACAATTTTCACACAAGAACAAAGAAATGATTTAAGATCAAGAGTATTCTACTTGATTTTGAATCGTGAATGCATTCTAATTAGGCTTTAAGTATGCAACTATAGTAGGCATCTATGCTAGGTTCATGCAATAAAACATGCAGAATTCAACCTATGTGTTCTTATAAAGATTTATCATTACGTACAAGTTTTCCTCTTTATTGCCTAAGTGTAAGCGAAGAGAGAGATTTCCTAGATAAGTCAAGATCGAACTCAAGGAATTAGTGATTCTAAGGGACTAATTATGTGTTCTAAAGTCGTTCGGTGTCTATACAGTATTATTGATATGAATAGTATAATCTATCTATGTATTTACACTATGTGCAATAGAGGAGCAAGATGGTCATGACGATAAGATGTTGAGGATTGTGAACTCATGTATATTGGCGATGGTGATGCAAGAATATCTAAATAATTAAGTGTAAAGTAAGGGAAACCAATTGCATTGAGGCGATACAAAGCATTCGTTAACTTCACATTCAAGGTGAGAGACCTCTCGGTGTTTTGGTCATACTTGCTCGCCTTTTGGGATCCAAAAACTTGGAGTTAAAACATGATTTATATATAATTCTTCTAAATTAGTTATATGCAACTCATCCTATATTAAGGCGAGCAACCTTTCGGTGCATTCGTCACACATACTCACATTTGCAATATGTATGCTAAGGATGAATTCGATGATGACAAGAATGTATAGCTACATTCCTCTCACCGCCTATTTAGCTTTATCTAGGTCATCACATGTCAAGTGACAACAGTCACTACTTCATTCTTTCTCTCAAATAGAACGTGGTATTGATGTCTGCATTTAACTTAACAAGACAAATAGCGCAGACATCCAAATTCTATAACATTAATTACTTCTTATGTCATTTTACCCTTCTTCATTTAGAAATTAATAGTTATCAACAAATAAAAAAATGGGAGAGTGAAAGTAGAAGGAAATTGCATTTAAATTTAAAACTTTAGGCCTTTCGGCCATGATGTTCAAATTACCAATACAATCATAAGAATTACAAATGGAAGTACATAAATATGTGTCGAGCCGTTGAGTATGATTTCTCATACTCATTTGCTCAGTTTTATGCCTATACACTTAAGAGAAGCGAAAGGGGGGTGTCTCTAATAACTTACAATACAAGTTATTATGACCTTTTAGGTTTTGACAATGGAACCTAAACGTATGATTATGCGTTAACATGCGTAGCTTTTATCGCAAATTCATAAATATAAGAGAATACAACTTACACAAGTCTCCATGCCTGTTTTACCCTGTTTTTTAGTGTTTTATCGCAGATTTATAAAGAAAAGAAGAAAGACAATGAATCGTAGAGGAACACGTGCTACATAATAAGAAACTTACTTGGCAACTAAACATCTCTAGGGGAGGAACCACATCAGCACTCGGGAAATATTTACTAAGAAATAGAATGGTAGTTGAAGTTGATGTGACTTGACAAAGGTTGTAATCAATGTTGACATGATCAGAAGAATAGAAGTTTTCCATCGAAAGTAGTCTATATAAAGCCTTCTTCTACACCAAGTAACATTATCTGGCCTTATTGGGACAAAACCTAGAGAGCTCCATTGGAGCCGACGGAAAAGACTAGCCTTTCCACCCTCTGTAAATGTTCACCATCTTCTTTGATCAATCTTGTAAGTGAGAGCTTAGAGAAAGACTAGAGAAAGATCCAACATGTTCTTCCCCCTAACTTCTAATATCTACCATCTCTCTTTACTTTCCATTTTTGTATTTTATTGTAATGTATGAGGTTTACATTGTACATTGGCCGAAAGCCTGCATTCTTTAATATATTGCGTATTTATCCCATTTTCAATCTATCATTCCTTTAATGTTCATTTGTCAAAGTGTTATAATTAGTTAGGCTTGTGATAAGTTCTTAATAAAAAGTCTGGCTAGCTTATAAGGTTTATCGTGTTAGTTAAGCTTTACTCCATCACTTGGCTAGTGTTTATCGTTAACTAATCGAAAGAGCATGTAGCAAGGATATAGCTAGCAGGTAAGGAGGAGTTTGGAAACAGACTCCACCTTGGCGATTAAACCTCCATCACTTGTGTCCCGAAAGGAGAACAAGTGTGGTGCTTGGCATCAAGAGGTTTTCACCCTTAAAAGAGAAATAATATAGGTCTTATAAGTAACCACTTCGAGATAGATAATACTTGATTAAGCTTTATCATTTGCATCCCGAGAGGTGAGCAAGTGTGGCATTTAAGGCACTAAGAGGTGCTCGCCCTAATTAGAAGCTAGCTAATTGATCTCTATCGCATCTAGGATTATCGCAGACATTCCTTCACTTTTCCTTAATACAAGTTAGTTCATTCCCCATCTTCTCACCATTCTTGACACCTTTTACAGAATCTCTAGTGTAGATATTAGGCTTAGTACTTAGACACATTTACTTTATACTATATAGATATACTGCCTAGATGAAGAAGTAAGCCTTATAACTAAGATTTGACATCAACTCCCTGTGTTTGGCCCTAGCTTACCTAGGAAACCTATCTTTTTTCTTACACTCGGACAAGCGATAAAAAAACTTGTACTCAATGAGGATTTAGTAAATACACGAGGATTAAAGGCACAGTAAGCATCTCAGATGCAATGATCATGACTAGTTACTTAAAGAGGTTTGTGATATGAATTTAACTTACATATCTCAATTGCACAAACCTATGCAATAAGATTATAAATGAAACACAACATTAAATCCTTAAACTAAATCCATAAATTCTAGCAGTCTCTCAACTCTATTCTAAGCTCTAACCTAAAACAAAGAAAGGAAAAATGGAGGATGGAAGTAAGCTTGCTATTCGGTAAAATTTTCAAACTTGCTCTTGAAGATGTAACCTTTTATTTAAAGGTGAGGATTGACATGACGTGTCACAGTTTAGGTTTCATTGATTCTTTGAAAAATTTGCTTTGCACCGCAAATGTCACATTCATCCTTTTCTAATATTCGTGCTAACTATTTTGTCTTTTAGTAATGTGGAACACCTAGCTCTAATCTTCTAATCGCCTAATTGGTCACATGCCTCCTCGCCTAACATTTGTCACTTGGCTACTCTTTTCTTTTTTCATCTAAAATCTTGTATTTAGACATGAAAAACATTAAATAGGCATAAAGCTCTTTTACCACTTGTAACGCATAACTGAGTTATTTTATCTATTTAACTACATGTTTTCTTCCTTTTTTTGTGTTAACAATTCATTTTTCTACCTAAAAGGCTATAATAACTTGTATTTCTACAAGTTATCACACCCCCAAATTTAGAATAATGCTTGTCTTCAAGCATCATTCCATAGTCCTAAAAACACCTTCCTTTCGCAGCTTTCGCTAAACTTCACATAATGCAGTTCATGTACATTCTAAACAACTTATTCTTTTCTTGCGTACTTCCTACTTGTGAAAATATTTCTAGTTTCTAAACGCGGCAAGCTTAAGTCACAAAACACCATTGTTCATTTCCAGGAAATCCTTTTTTCAAATTTCAGAAATGGCTTTTGTTTAAAACATTCTTGGTTCCTTCGGGCAATAAAATTTATTACTTATTTACATTTGGCGTTGAGTGGAAAATCATTGGTATTCTATTAATTTGTTTCTCTCTTCAACTATAATTCTTACCGTCACTTATTTAATTACTCTCAAATTTTTAAAGCTTTGCTCCTTATTTTTTGGTTCAAAAGCGACAACATTGGAGTTATTATTTCAATTGAATTTTGATGAAAGAATAAGTTCATTTTTTTTAAGTATTTTAACTTTGTTAAAATGCTAAGAAATGTTCTTTCTATTTTTTGAATGCTTTAGCTCGAACCATACACACCCTCAATTTTTTTTTTAATACAACAAGGTCCTCATTGCTGAAAAGTGAATGATAAGATGAACTTAGAAAATTTTACAAAAGAGGTCTAAGGTAAAGCTTGCTCGAGTAATAGAATTTCAAAAAATATCCAAAGTGGGTTTTCGTAATTAAAGACTGGTCGTCGAACACATAGTGAGTTCTAATTTCCATAAGTAATATCATTTAAGTTATCCTTACGAAGCACAAAAAGAGAGGATTCTTAGAGTGCAGGAAGTAAATACAAGCGAGAAGAAAAGTAAAACGCAATGGAGGAAGAAATTTTATATTACATAAACAATATGAATAATTACATATACAAGATACAAAAGAGCAAGAAAATCAAAATTATGAAAAAGAAATAAATACAAAAGGGAGAGGACACTCTCAAATTTATGTTTCTTAGTGAAGATCAGGAATACCAAGGTTGTCTTATTGTGGCGGTTGGAGTGGTGCTTGTAGTCCAGGCGGGATGATTGGCACCGACGCACGTTGCACGAAGACTGCGTGGGTGTATTCCATCATTGGTCTAAATTGCCAATCATGCTGTAGGGACATCTGCCTTATCATCTCAGATTGCGAGATGAAAAACAAAGTGAGGGTTGAAAGAGTGGAAGAGATTTGGACCTGATGCGTTGATTCTCATTTGTGTTCCAACGCATCCTCAATTTATGCTTTAATAATGTTTTATCAAGGCTGCAATTTCTGTCTTAACAAACATTACTCTAAATCATGCAATATAAATTTTTTGTGTTTTATGTTTCAATAATAGAATATGGAGTTTAAAACAATTCATTTCAATGTAATAGGCAACTAACACAATTCAAATCTCATCATTAAACATTTACAAATCGCCTGGAAAATCATTTCCTTTTTAAATCAAGCATAAGGCTCATATAGTGTAAAAACACATTCATCATCATTCATCTTATAATTAAACGCATAATCATTTTACTTATTTAATTATATCTTTGCACCATTTCCTCAACTCAAGCGTTTTCCACACTTTTTTGCTAAGTTGCAGCTATGTTGAGTAGTCTCAACTCTTTTAGTAAGTTTCATGAATTCCATTACGCATAACTCATCTTTCAATGTTAGATTACACAACAAGCAAAGGACACCTCACACCAAATCACATAGTGAGTATGAGACATTCTATTCCAAATCACATAGAAAGAATAGAGCATTTTATCCTAGATCACACAACAACGATAAGACATCCCATACCGAATCATACAACAATTATGAGACATTCTCATCGCATAGGGTACAAAAGATCATCCTTTCATTATTTCAACTCATATCAAATTTTATGCATTTATAAATCACGTACATTTGGAAAACATAATAGAAATCATATATCTTGAGGTTTCAATAGGATTTAAACACATTGGAAATTCTTTTTTATTTTGAAAACATTTTAAAGAAGAACCACTCACAATCAATGTGCTTCATTTGGCTAACTCTTCCTTGCAACTTCTTGCTGGATTCAAGCTCTCTGAAAAAATTCTAGAAATCTTGGATATCTCAATTCTTTCTTAAGTAAACTCAGGGTAAAAGCAGTTTTGAAATGACTGGACTTCATCTATTTCTAAGTCTTTCCGATGACACTTCCCATGCTGGAATGATTACTTCTGCCCAACGGTGAGAATAGTCCAATGTCAAAACTCCATGTATCCCTGCCATATCCTTACCTGAAATTTCAATTATGCGAAAAAGTCAAATCAATCACCGACTTTCTTACACAAAAGGGTGACGCCACTACTTCCCGATGAAGTATGCTCAAAATGCAAACAGTTTCTTGCTTAGCCTTCGTCACATAGATGTTTCATCGCATAGGCTACTTTTGTTGCGTGAAATCTTATCGCGTAAGGTAGAACGTGATCAGGGCCTCAAAACTACTACCTCCTTATTGGAATTCCGTCCTCAAAATTTAGTAAGCTTATGTGAAGAGTTGTAGGTACTTAGCTTTCATTAGCTTTTCAGTTTCCAAAGTGGCTTCCTCATTGACATGGTTGTTCCACAAAACCTTGACCATAAGGATCACCTTTGTTCTCAATACTTGTTCCTTTTTGTCTAACATACACAAAGTTCTTTCTTCATAAGTCAAGTTTTTCTTTTACTTCTAATGGCTGCTCTTGGAGTATGTGTGAAGAGTCTGGAATATACTTTTGCAACATTGAGAGATAAAAGACATTATGAATCTTAGACAGCTCCGCGGGCAACCTTAATTTATAATCCACTAGCCCTACACGTGCTAGAATCTCATAAGGTCCTATAAACCTTGGACTTAGCTTTTCCTTTCTTCTAAATCTAATCACACCCTTCCAAGGTAACGATTTAAGGAAAACCTTGTTACCAACTTCAAATTCCAATACTTTGTGACGATTATTTGCATAACTCTTTTGCCTATCATGGGAAATTTTTAAAATTTTCTCTAATCACTTTGATGCTCTCTGTCGTCGTTGGATTAACTCTGGCCCATAAAGCTTTCTCTCGCCTACTTCATCCCAACAAACTGATGTTCTATAATACCTTCCATACAATGCCTTAAAGGGAGCCATTTCAATGCTAGAATGGTAAATATTATTGTAAGAAAACTCAATCAATGACAAAGTGCATCCCAGCTTCCTTTGAATTGTAGAATGTAGGCTCTTAAAATATCTTCCAAGATTTGAATAGTTCATTCCGCTTAACCATATGCTTGAGAGTGAAATGCAGTGCTAAAATGAACCTTGGTTCCTAACGCGTCTTGCAACTTTGGCCAGAACTTGAAAGTGAAACGTGAATCTCGATATGAGATTATGGACAATGGAGTTCTTATATTGGCTTACAATCTTATCAACATACAACTTAATCAATTTGTCCAATGGAAATATTTATTTAATGGAAATAAAGCGTGCGGTCTTAGTGAGTCTATCCACAATCACCCAAATACCATCAAAACCATTAGGCGTTCTAGAAAACCCAAACAAAAAGTCCATAGTGATATGTTCCCACTTCCATTTTAGACTTGGAAAAGGGCAACAACCCACTAGTCCTTTGGCATTATGGTTTGACTTGCTGACAAATCAAGCACTTAGTTACAAACTCGTCTATCTCTCGCTACATACTTAACCACTAATAATAGTCTTTCAGAGTTCTATACATCTTAGTACTTCTAGGATGCATTGCGCAACTGTGATTATAAGCTTCTTCTAGGATATATTTTCATTCAACGTCTTATTATGTGGAACACATTCTCCTTTCCTTTAATAATACATCATTACCTCTGAACGCATAATCTGATCACCTTTCACACCTTACTTCTTCTACCAACTTCCTCAACACGTGATCTTCAAGTTACGATTTAACAATCTTTTCCTCCAATATAGGTTTAACTTGAAATCAGGATATCAAATTCCCAACTAATCCTATGTTTAAAAGTGTCTTACACTCTCTCTCAATTCCCTTAGCAAGGCTAGCTTCCCTTCACTTGAGCTTTTTCTGCTCAATGCATCAGCTACTACATTAGTTTTCTCAGAATTGTAGGCGATAGCGAAAGCATAGTCTTTGAAGAGTTCCATCCAACGCCTTTGCCTTAAATTCAACTCTTTTAGATCAAATATGTACTTCAAGCTCTTGTGATCAGTGAAAATGTTACACTTTGCTCTAAATAGATAATGCCTTAAAATTTTCAAGCATGGACAATGGCTGCTAATTTCAAATCGTGCATTGGGTAATTGCGTTCATGAATTTCAACTGGCTGGACGTGTAGGCTATCACTTTTTCTCCTTGCATCGAAACATATTCTAGACCTTGGTGAAACGCATCACAAAAGACTTCAAATTCTTTCACTGAAATAGGAATGCGAGAATGGGTGCAGTAGTAAGTTTGTGTTTTAACTCTTGGAAACTCTTCTTGCATTCATGTGTCCACTCAAATTTCATCGCTTTCTTTGTGAATGTAGTCAAAGGAAGAGCTAGCTTGGAAAATCCTTCAACAAAACGTCTATAGTAGCCCACCAAACGAAGAAAGCTTCGAACCTCTTAAACTATTTTGGAACATTCCCAACTTTCAATCACCTCAACCTTTTGTGAATCTACTTTCAATCCTTCTAAAGATATGATGTGTCCAAGGAACACTACCCGATTCAACCAAAACTCAAACTTACAAAATTTTGTGAACAACTTCTCTTCTCGTAAAGTTTATAATACAATCCTCAAGTGCTCCACGTGTCTTACAATGTCTTGCCAATAAATCAAAATGTTAATAATAAAGATGATAACAAATTGATCCAAGTAACGATGAAATACTCTATTAACCAAATTTCTCTTGTTTTAGAACCATTACATCAATGAAGGCACAAGTGCCTGTGGAGGAAGTTTCAGCTATAATGACCTATGTTAAATTATGAATGTATAGCTAGTAGCCAATATGTGATAGCTTAAGGTATCTCTGAATGATTAAGAAATTTATGAAGTGTTTCTAAAAAACTTTACTATGTTATGTTTACAATGATTTATACGTTCAAAGTTGAGCATTGGACATAACTATTTGGAAAATATGTTTTAGAAAACATCACTCACTAGGCATTTTTAGCTCATTCTTTCAAATGTTTGCTCACTTTTCAGGTTTTGATCATGTTTTCCTGAGCTGAGCTTATCGTTGCCCGTCGAGAAGTCTGATAGGAGAATGTGTAAAGTTATTATGTTTGAGATAGTTGTGTTATGGGTACTGAAAACTAAATTGTGTTAAAAGTTTAGTCTTGTTAAGGTCTTTGTAACCATTTTCTAAAAATTGTAAATAAGATGGATTGTACTTGAACCTTCTTTCTCTAAAAAAGATAAGTCATATGCTTCCACTAAGTTTTAAGTAAAGGTTTAAAGGTTAAGGTCAAGAGGTATCGTTGAGAGAAAAGATGGTATCGATTGACTTCACACCATCTCTCAGGTCGAGAGTAAGTGGTCTGGGAGGGAGTGTGACAGCCTAGAAGTTGTGCACATTTTACAAGGTTTGATATCACGTTTTTCCATGCAGTTGCACAATAGACAACTCGTTCTTTACCTAATATGCACACTTTTTTTGGCATGCCATCTTTCAATATAATATGTTAAGTTGGTGGGCCGTCTTCAAATTCTCTATAGGATTTGTTCAGATTTTTATTCTCAAGAAGATCGCATCCTTAAGAAAAATATTCCATTGAAAGAATATATTTTATATTAAAGATATTCTTTTCTTGTATTATTAAAAGATTATTTATGGAAAGATTTTGTGTATCTTGTAATTCTTTATTCATGGAATGAGAGGGGATCTTCAATAAATAAATAAATAAATATTTATTTATTTATTCCTTAGTTGGATTATGTGTGGGTGAAGAAAAAGAAAAAGATTGTGTGATGATGCAAGTCTAAGCGTTGAAGAAACACAGAAGAAGCAAGTAATTAAGTAAGAATGCCTTTGTTTTGAATCACATGTTATGTTCTCATGAGGAGTGGTGATGCTCAACCTCAACACAAAGATCGTCAACTTCATTGTGAACAAGGAGAATCAATATTCCTTAATCTGAAGAGTTATGAGATACTCGATTAAGGGGAGATCTTCATCAACTATTCCTTAGTCTGATGCTTAATGAGAAAATTGATTAAGGGAGAGATTTTTCATCTTTAATGATTTTGAAATATATCAGTGACAATTTATTTTATGTAATACTATATCACTTAAAGTATAGAGTTAAAATTGATTGTGTAAGCTCTATATTTAAGATCATAAAGGTGTCTTTATGATTTATATGACAAAGTAATAAAATCTCTTATCACAAGTCAAGAACCCTTCAAACGTAGATATTGTGTCATCGAACTGGGTTAACAATGTCTTGTGTTCCTACTGTCTATACTTAAGTGCACCTATAGTTGTTTCTTCTGTTGCATAACTAAGAGTTCACCTTTTGCAACGTTGTTGACGTTTTTCTGTTTTTTCATATTGGACTTTTCTTGTACCATCTTCACTCTATTTTAATTTTGACTCATTGAACTAACATTATATATAAATTTTTGCTCAAAATTATTTGTTGCTTTTTGCTTTGCTTCTTGTAATTGTTCATTTGGGTATCATTAAAGGATCAATGGTTGGATTCACATCAACAATACCTCAAGAAGAGTTGAAATTCCTAATCATTGACCAAGAGAACTTGTTTTTGGAAGTTCTTTTTACATGATTAGTACCTCAGCACCACTGGAGGCATAATGACAAATTTTATTGGTTGATTGGCCAGTGGACATGTATGTTTAATATGACATATTTGTTTGGTCCAAGGGAGTGAAAAGCTAAACACTTTTGTTTCATTTCATTGATGTTATTTATTTATTTTGTGATGTGTGTTTTGGCTTATGCTTGATCCGCCTCAATAAGTTGTGGGCTTTTGTGCAGAGCACTGACTTTTGAAGTTTGTATCCAGCTGCATGCGTCTTTAAAAACTTGGTGAAAGTGATCCTCACATTGTGGTTCCTCGTAACCACTACTAAGATAAAAATGGATTTTAAATCTTTCATGTTCTTAATATACAAATTCCACATATATTCTTTTCTTTTCAAAAGTGTTCAACTTTTTGTCACATTCTGCTATTTCTTATCTATGATAGAAAAGTTTCATGCCAATTTAATTGGCTTATTTAGTGTTGCACATAAATTTATTGTGATCAAAGTTATTAGAAAAATAATATTTTTTCTATTGAAGGTAAATAGTTTGTTTTTTTTTTTTTTTTTTGGAAAAAAACTAATAAGTATTATGAATAGAAAATTGTTTTTTTTTTTGTTAAGAATAATAAAAAAAAATAGAATCTATTTAGGAGAATGGTAAAAAATGTCAAATTTGACAAAATATTTATAAAATATAGTAAAATTGTAAATTCCATTGATGATAGACATTGATATACTTTTATCAGCCATATTGATATATAGTAATAGAAGTCTATGAATGTATACCATTGATAAAGTCCAAAATTTTACTATTTGTTGTAAATATTTTAATTTATTTTACTATATTTGAAAATGTCCAAGTTATTTACACTTTACGCCGAAAAAACCACTAAATGACAAAACCTTATTATGCTTGAAGGATGGTAGACAATCGAATAGGTTTTTGTTTTTGTATTTGTAAATAATTTCATTTTTTTTAGTTGAATTTGAAAATGTCCCACTTTTTTTATTATTATTATTATTATTATTATTATTATTATTATTATTATTATTATTATTATTATAAAACGATAAAATATTTAAATTGTATAGAACAATTCTGAAAACGGAAAAAACTCACAGGTTTACAATGAAAAATACCAAAAATGCCTCGTCAACCATGTCATCAACAACGCGCGTAATATATTTGGTACATGATCGTTTAGGTTTGGCTATTGTTTGGTATACGATCATTTAGATTTAATCATTTAGATTTGTTTTTTCAATTCTTTATACACGATCGTTTATATTTGCTTACACAATCGTTTAGATTTTATCATAGTCAAATTCGAACTATTATTTTTTTAAGATTTAGTACACAATCGTTTAGATTTGGCTAAACTATTTTTGCTGCGCGATCTTTTATTTTTTCAAGATTTTTTGATACACGATCGTTTAGATTTGGCTAAACGATTTTTTAAAGATTCTTTTAGTAAATGATCGTTTAAGTTTGTTTACACGATCATTTATTTTTTATACACGGTCGTTTAGATTTGATTACCCTAATCTAAACGATTTTTTTTAGGTTTTTGATGCACAACCGTTTAGATTTGGCTATTTTTTGTACACGATCGTTTAGATTTGACTACCCAAATCTAAACAAACGTTTTTTTTCAAATCTTGTATATTTATATTTAGTAGGCGTTCTTGAACAACCAAATAAAAGTTCGAAAAAAATAGATCTTTTATATTTGATACACGATCTTGAACCAAATAACAGTTTAGCAAAAAAAAAAAGACGATAAAATTCGCAGATGAAGATGTGAAGAAAGACGGAAATGAAAGACGATAAAAGGGAAGAGCAAACCTGAAATATTTAAAAAATAACTAACTACATGAGTTTTGTTACACTGATCGTAAATGTTTTACTCGTTTGTTATATTTATAAAATTTCCCTTATTATTATTAGTATGATTATAATAATAATAATAACAATAATATTAGTAGTAGTAGTCGTCGTAGTAGTAGTCGTAGTCATCATCGTAGTAGTCGTAGTTGTAGTAGTAGTAGACGTGTTTGGAATGGTTTGTATAATTGTTAGAAATTAATTTTTCAAAAGAGTGATTAATAAATCTTTAAACGTCTCTATTCATAAAGAGTTATTAATAAATCTTTAAACGTCTCTAATCAATTCTTAAACTAAAAAGAAATGTATAATAAAATTTAAAACTTTTAAATTTGTATTTAATAAATCTTTTGACATATTTAAAATTTTCAAACGTGTATTAATGCATAACCAAAATTTATATCTACTAAAAATTTTAACATTCAATTTTTTTTAGTACTCGTACGTATTGATGTTATTAAAGGGGGATTGTGGTAAAACAATTAAACTATTTACAAAATATAGCAAAAAAAACTTATTAAAGATAAATAAATAAATTTTGCTATATTTGCATAAATAGTTTAAATATTTTGCCACTTTTTAAAATTTTTCATTATTAAATGACTAATCAATAATTTAGAGAGTTATTAAACAATTTTTTAAAAGCTTTTTAAGTACAACAATTTTGAGGATAGAGGATGGGGATCTAACCTCACACATGTAAGATCATGTCAATTACCTCTTAATTAATTTCATTTTGGCACAATTTAGAGCTTTTTTAGTACAACAATTTAGAGCCAAGCTTGTTGAGAAATGATTTGTCCAGCGTATGACGTTGTAGCACTTGTTGTGTAAAATCTGAGTAAGACGATGATGGGACGTTGGTTGAGTGTGGCTCCCAGGTTCGAGAATGAATGAATGTGGTGGGACGGTGGTGAAAATCTCGAGTAACTCGTATGATACTAGTGAGAGCAAATCCCAAGTCTAGGCAAGGAAAAAATACCAAGTCTCTGAGTCAAGCTTGTTGTGAATGAATCCAACATATGGTGTTGTAGCGCTTGTTGTGTGATTGGTGAATTGTTGTGGACTATGTGATGTGTGTTAACTGTTCGATGCGACGTAATTAATCTATTGTGACGTGATGTTGATATTATTATCATTTTGGATTCTGTTTGTTTTTCCAAAAAAGTTTTCTTAAAATTCGTCGCTCACTAAGTCCGTTTGACTTACGTTTTAAGTGTTTTCCCTCTCAAGGTTGCTAGGCGTTAAAGTCATGCAAAGGTTGATTCTAAGGCATTGTTGCCTAGTCAAAGATGGAAGGTAGAGTTACTCTTAGTCTTACATGGTGTGCTAGCTATGACAACCCATCATGTGTTTAAGGAGTCGGTTGGTAAGGTTGCCGCTCCTTAACACCTAAACCTTAGCTAAGTAGGGAAGAGAGACATAAGAATTTCAAGGAGCTGAGGGATGAAAAGAAAGTTATAACTCCCCAAAAATTTTAAAATTTTTGGAGCTAATTATTTTAGTTTTGGTTTAATTAGATTTAATTTATTGGACACTATTTTTCATTTGAGGGAAATTTAATTAAATAATTTTGAGTGGTTATTTAATTAAATTGGAGGAATGGAAGTAAATTATTGAGTTTTGATAATGTTATGGATATTTGAAAATATATATATATATATTTACCTATGAGAAAAGAGAAAATAATTATATTTGTTGAGATATAATTATTTTAGGAAGGGTATTGTATTGTTGAAAGAAGATAAACATAGATTTATTTGTTGAAGAGGAATATTTGTGGAGAGAGAAGAAATTTAAAATAATTATTATATAATAGAAAATATAATTATTATTTAGTAAAAGATAATTATGATAAGAAAGAAAAAGTTTGATTGGATGGGGATTTAAATGAAGAAAGAGAAGATTTGATTTGGAAATTTAAAAAAGAAAAGAAAGATATTTAGAAAAAAAAAAGAGAAATAATAATACTATGATATTATTATTATTATTATAAATAAGCCCCTCGTTCTATGTGCCTTCATCTCCTTCCTCACTTCACAAACCTTAGTGTCACCCATCATACCTCACATTTTCGCCGTTGCCGTCAACTCTCTCCGCCACTCCCCTCTCTAATGAAGTCGCCAACAGCCGTACCCATTCCCTCGCGAGAACCAACCCGAGCCGCCATGTTTCTCATCTGACCAAGGCCTACCGAAATCACACGCTACCAAGCATCACACCGCCCCTTTGTCTGTGTTAAGTTGTCAAGGCCACCATCCACACAGTTTTTTCTTTTGTCAGAGTCAACGTCATCGTTAGGTTCATCCATTTACATTCAGACGAAATCATGCTCAAGCCTTTCGAGAGTCGAACCCTCTACGAGCAGAGTTGTCTTCCACTTTCAGATTCACAACCTGAGCTGCTATTTCCATTCGAGCTGACCTCTCCCAGCAGTGTGTGAGCCATCTTCTCTTGTCTAGCCGAGCCGCATCCCTCTCCAAGCCAAGTTGCATGATTGGTATCTTTTGAGCTACTTTTGGTGAATTTTAATGGGTTTTAGGTAATACCCATTGAAGGGTAATTTTGGACTTTAATTAATTTAATTTGGATTTCTTCTATGAAGGTTATTTGACTAAATTGGGAGAAGTAATTTCGAGAAATTTTGTTGAATTACTTTCAACCTCAACTTTGGGATGTAATTAGTTGGAAGGCTCTCAACCGTTAACTAGGAAATAATTGTTTTAGCAGTCTCGAGATAAGAGATTCTACTACTAAACCTTCGAACTGAGTTGATGGTAGCTAAATTGTATAATACGATGCTATATATGATAATTGATACTTTGTTGAATGATGACGACTGATTATGTTAATGATGATAACTGATATGTTTATGATACATGGTATATTAATTACATGCTTAAGGACATTATGATTAATATTCATGTCATGTTTATGATGTTTATGACGATGTAACATGCTTTTGGATTGTGGTGTGTCTGTTAACTTTATCTGTTAAATTTCTTACCACACCTGTATCGTGATCCTATTTATGGGGTCACTCGCATGACTAGAGGTGTTCCTATGATACACTCGCACGATTTAGGGGTGTACCTACGGATCACATGCACGACTAGAGGATAGTTATATTGTGTAATATGGGGTCACTCACACGACTAAGGGTGTTTCAACGAGACCACTTGCATGATTAGGGGGTACTTACGTATTACATATATGTTTATAGAGTGTGTACCTGCGATCACTCGCACGACTAGGGGTGTTTCCACATAATCACTCGCATGATTTAGGGGTGTTCGTATGATCTCACTCACTCAGGTGTGTTCTATTGGACACACGACGTTATGATTATATTTCTAATGGGAATTTAGCAGATCAGCTAGCGGGACTAGTCGTAGATCCCTTACTGAGTATATTTATATACTCACTCCTTTCTATATTTAATATTTCAGGCTAAGGTAGAGAGCTTAAAAAGCTAGTGAGCGACAGAAAGGGATCTATGACATGCCATACGGGAACACAGTTAGCTTTCACGTCTATTTATATGTTTTTCAATATTTTAAATTCTAAATATTTTACTTAAGATTTTGTCATATTTATTTGATTTAAAATTTTCAGAACTCGCGGGTCACGTTTTTAAATTATTTTTGTTCGTTTTAATAATCTTATATTTTGTGAAAGTCTTGATTTTATAAAAAATTTAGTCGTCTGCCTCTTTAAGAAAGTGTAATTTGTCATTAGTCTTTTTGAGTAATGACCTTAACTTAAATTAAAAGTTTGAGTCGTTACAGAAGCCCTGAAGATTATCTTCTAACTCAAGTTGGTTGGGTGAACGAGGTAAAGAAGAAAAGGAGAAGCTTCACACCTTTAATCATTCGCCTCACAAAAGCAATTGAAGCGGCAAAGGAGAGAAAGGGAGATTCCGAGAGATGTCCTTGAGATTGATTATGGACAACAAAGGGAAAGAAGATGAGATCAGAGGCTTAACCCCCACAGCGCGAAAGGTTGCAACTTGATGGGAAGAAGAATGATGGTAAGAATATCAAAGTTGGCTTATTTTACGTGAAGCAAAGTTGTAAATTGTAATTTGTATTTATATAAGCACTAAGTTAATAAAGAGAAATGAGTTTTAAGTTATTCCGCTGTGTTATTTTTGAGTGTTTTCGTTGCAAAAGATGTGAAGGTCTCTTAGGCTCATAAGGTAGAATTTCACGAAGAGATGAAAGGAAGAGTTGTTTCGTTCACTAGGTGTTTAACGCGTTATCTCGTGTGGGGTGTGCATTGAATATCTAGACGGCATATCCACTAAATGGTCACGTGAAATGGCATTTGGGGCGGGGCATGACAATTATATTTATGAAAATTAACCAATTTTAAAATTAGAAATAAAATTTGTTGAAAATAAAAAATACAATGATTTTTTCTAAATATAACAAACCGACAAAATATTTAAATTTTATAGAATAATTTTGGAAACGAAAAAGCCCACAGACCTACAATGGAAAATACAAAAAATGTCCAAATCAATACGAGATTAATCGACCACATGCGCACGTGTAATTCTTCTTCTAAACGATCATGATCGCGATTGTGTATGAAATGATATACGATTGTGTAGTTCTTTTTAACAATGTAAAAATACTTCGTATAATTCTTCTTCTAAACGATCATGATACACGATCGTGTAATTCTTTTTAACCATGAAAAAAATGCTTCAAATCTAAACGATAATGTAGGAAATGATAGACGATCGTTTAGATCATATCAATGTGATATTTAAACGATCTTGATATTCTAGAATAGGTGCTGTAAGAAAGAATGAGAAGATGAAGAAAGAAAAAGAAGATGATAAAAATTGAATAGAAAGAAAATCTTAGAAAAAATCTATATTTTATTTACTCAAAAGAAGATAAACAAAGGAGTTGAAGAAATCTGGAATGAAAATAAAAATAAAAGAAGAAAGAGCTAAGAAATCTATAAGAGAAGATGAATAAATCGTAAATAAGAAGAAGAAAGAGAAGTGACGAATCGTTCACAACATCAAGAGCAAATATGAAATTTATATGAAATTTTTCTAGTAGCTTCATGGGTTTTTAGATTTTGTTACATGAACCGTAAATCGTTTAGATTTGACTACACGATCGTTTAGATTAATTGTCTACTAATATCTAATTTTTTAAAGATTATTTGACAATATCCCAATGATTTTTTCAACATTCTTTATATTGTTTAGATTTAACTACACTATCATCTAAATTTGGCTACCTAAATTTAAATGATTTTTTTCAAAATTCTTTGCTACACAATTGTTTAGATTTGATTATACTAATATCCAAAAGATTTCAAGATCTTTTACATTTGATACATGATCTTGAGCCAAATAACACCTTAAAAAAAAATAATACAAATTCATGATTGATTGAAAACAAAGATCATGATTTAAAAAATATATAAAAGAAATTTTTTTCAAAAATATATAAAAGAGAAATTACAGTAGAAAAAATAAAGAAAATGAGACGAAAGGATAATTATGAAATATTTAAAAAAGTGTCCAACTTCATGAATTTTTTATTTTTATTGGACTGATAATAAATATTTGAGTGTTTTGTTATATTCATGAAAATTAATATACTACCCAAAATTCCAAACCCTTGTTTACGATTTGTTTACGACAGCAGTTAATGAAGGAATAAAAAAAAGGGAAGCACTCAAATAAAGACAAGAAATTCACCCGTGTTGCTAATATTTCTTAAAACAACCCCTTTTAATAATTCTTTTTCAGAACTAACACTTACTTTCCAACCCTAAATAAAAGGGCGGAAGGGCTGTTTTCGTAATTTTAATAAAAGAAAAGGTACTTAAACGACGTTAAATTGTCGACGTTAAGTTCAAATACTATTTTTTTTCTCTCTCTCTCAACTTCCTCGGTGTTTCTCCGTGGGCGTCTCAGGCGGAATCTTTGAGAAACAGTTCGGAGAGATGCCAACATCCGTCCCATAGTGATTGAAACACCGAAAACGCCAAGCAAATGCTCCGGCATTATCTTTTGTTTTTATTTACAACTTGCTTCCTCAAATTTCTTCTCAGTATCTGAATTTTATCCTAAACTAAGCTACCCCATCATCTTCCATGGCTGCTAATTTCGCCATGCTTAAACCTTGTTCTTCATTTTCAGCTACCTCATCTGTTCAGAGGAAATTTCGTGCTCATAGATCAGTTGCGACTACCCCATTTTCCTCAATTTATCCACAATGTCAAGCCGGTTTGTTGGCAGCTGCCTTTTGTTTGGTCAAGTAATTTGTTGTTTGTTCTCGTTTCATTTTTTAAAATTTTGTTTTGGGTTTTGTAGGAGCTTATGGTTTATGCGTCGTTAAATGTGCTTCTTCAAATGGGAAGGGGCCTAATTCGTTGGATAATGGAGTTAAAAAAGTGGAGAGGTTACTTGAAGAGAAACGGCGAGCAGAATTGTCTGCGCGGATCGCTTCTGGCGAATTTACCGTCGAAAAAACTGGGTATACAATTATTTGTGTTTTATTTTTTATTTTCTTTATTTCTTTTTTTCTAAGTTCTGGGTGGGGGTTAAATGAATTAGTGCTGAATCATGGAAGTTTTAGTTTAGATTTTGTTTGTTACTGTTGAGACAATATTAAATTTACCGTAAAATATTAACTTAAGCTTTTGGGTTGTTGGGTGATTGAATGTAACTCTATCACCACCATGTATAAGTAAAACCTTTTATTATGGATATGCTGCTGGAGGGTTCTTAATCATTATTTTCTTTAGATCCTACCAATTTACAGTCACTTTAAATCTGTGTACTAACTGACATATACTTGATTATTATGTGTTTTTGTTTTGGTAATCAAGTTTTTCATCTGTACTGAGGACCGGTTTGTCAAAGATGGGTGTTCCCAGTGAGATTCTGGATTTACTATTTGGATTAGTCAATGCTCAAGATGAATATCCCAAGATTCCTGAAGCTAAAGGATCAATAAATGCAATTCGTAGTGAGGCCTTCTTCGTGCCTCTGTATGAGCTTTATCTCACGTATGGTGGAATATTTAGATTGACATTTGGGCCGAAGGTTTGTTTGTCCCCTCTTAGTTTTGCCTGCAAGTTGCAGTAACTTCTTCCACATTATTATTACTTGTAAGATATCCCCTAATGCATGAGATCGTGATCTTTTGCAGTCTTTCTTGATAGTGTCTGATCCTTCCATTGCTAAACATATACTAAAGGATAATCCAAAGAATTATTCTAAGGTATTCCTGTACGTCAACTTGGTGAAACTTTGTTGGTTCCTTCTCTGTATACTGATGCTATTTGGATGTGCAGGGTATTTTAGCTGAAATTCTTGACTTTGTCATGGGGAAGGGACTTATACCAGCTGATGGAGAGATATGGCGTGTACGAAGGCGGGCTATAGTCCCTTCGTTGCATATGAAGGTAGGGTAACTTTTGCTTCTCTCCATGGTACCTTTGTTTTTTTAGATATTTTGCATTGCAAATAAAAACACTGCAAGTAATAAAGTGTAAGGATTTACCTCACCAAGAGCAAAGATTTCGTTAAAAAGAGAAATACAATGGAAAAGTATTACAAGTTACTCACCAATACGAGAAGCTGAAGGTAGATTATGTGATATACTAACCACAGTGCAACTTGAAAATCATAACCAAAAGAACACTGAAAAGCAACTAAATAAGCAAACTGAACAATTGGAAAGTAAAAAAAAAGTACATTTCTTATGTGGGATCATTTGACATTACCCCAGGGGTGAGCATCACCTTGTTCTCAAGGTAGGAAACAGGAAACTTGGTGAAACCCATCATAGTCTTCCCATGTGGCTTCATGTTTGGGCAATCCTTTCCATTTTATCAAAACTCCCCAGTCAGTCGTTCCTTCCTTCAGTCGGCGAGGGAAGGCTTACTCCAAATAGCCATCCACTCAAAATGATCCGTCGAACAAGGGGGCGTGGTCTGGGTGGCTGTAGTACTTCCCAGAGCTTGTTTAAGCTGAGATACATGCAAAACTGGGTTAAGATAGTTAGTTGTTTGTGTGATGAATGCTGATGCCAGATTGAGAGTTATACATTGAATTCTAAATTTTTTAGCATAATAGCAATTAATTTAGTCATATACTGTGAGGAGTGTTGGGTAACTTACATGTATCATTTTAACACTCGTTAGACAAATGATCTTAAATATATGTCTGTTAGAATATGCACCAAAGGAAGAGAGTTGCGGAGGTTTGCGGTGTAGAAGTAGTGCTTTAAGCATGTGGGTCCCATGTTATGGAAAATAATTGATGTAAGCACTGGAGGATAGTATGATAGGACGCTCTGTACAGGGGGGAGGTACAGTTTTTCTGTGAGGAATCTAGGTGTTGGGAAAGTAAGTATCTTTTTTTATTTTTTTAAACAAGGTGTTGGGAAAGTAAGTTGAATCTTTTCACAGATGTGAACTCTGCTTTCAATTGAAACCAATGAATTCTTTCATCTTCCTAGCCCTTAAGAGAGCCTTTTAATGTAGCATTTACACTGTGACTTTCATCATCCATTCATATCATCTACACTTTTGTTGAACTTTTCATGTAGTATGTAGGAGCTATGATTAATCTTTTTGGAGAAGCCGCAGATAGGCTTTGCAAGAAGCTAGATGCTGCAGCATCTGATGGAGTATATTTGGAAATGGAGTCCCTCTTCTCCCGTCTGACTTTAGATATCATTGGCAAGGCAGTTTTTAACTATGACTTTGATTCACTTACAAATGACGCTGGCATAGTTGAGGTATTCCTTTCATTTCTTTTTTCTATCGAGAACTTCATCATATATTAATTATGATATTCTTTGACATCAGTGTCAGATTCTTCTAGTTTCTGTATGCTTATTTTCCATTTCAAGCAGGCTGTTTATACTGTTCTAAGAGAAGCAGAAGATCGCAGTATTGCACCAATTCCGGTATGGGACATTCCAATTTGGAAGGATATTTCACCACGGCAAAGAAAGGTCTCGAAAGCTCTTAAATTGATCAATGATACTCTCGATCAACTAATTGCCATATGCAAGGTAAAGTAGCAATTACTGGAGCAATTTGGAATATTCTCTTCTTTTATTCTTCACTCCCCCAAAATAACTGTACAACATGGATCTCTTCCTTTCTTTTTCCTTTTTCACAATCCTATAGTATTATATGTATCAATGAGATGAAACTGTTGCACATTGCATAACAATATTACATATATGCGGTCTCCATCCCCTTCTTGCTCCATTTCTTAACAGACTGAATTTTAATCTTCTTCTCTGTTGACATGACTGCTGAATATTGCAGGGCCTTACTGCCATTTAAATCAAATCAAATCTTATATTATTTATGAATTTAGTCAATCAAGGTGTGAACTATCATTTCACTCAAATCTTTTTCAACCATTTGCAGAGGTTGGTTGATGAGGAGGAGCTGCAGTTTCATGAGGAATACATGAATGATCAAGATCCTAGTATCCTTCATTTTCTTTTGGCATCTGGAGATGATGTAGGTTACTTGTATTTGAACTTCTGACCTCTTAGTCAAGAGTATATACTTCACTTTCCAATTGAGCTAAGTTTGTCAGTGTGTCACAATGGGAGATACAACTAGTTAACAACTTTCTGGGCTATTATGTGTAGGTCTCGAGCAAGCAGCTTCGTGATGATTTGATGACTATGCTTATAGCTGGGCATGAAACATCTGCTGCAGTCTTAACATGGACCTTTTATCTTCTTTCAAAGGTTATAAATTTCATCGTCTTTGACATGCACAAGAATACGTCTATTTCTTTTGGATTGCATAAAATTTTATCAAACACCCAGTTTGACATAATAACCTATTAGTTTGCTTTTGGTTTTGAAAATCTTCACAAAAAACTTCCCATAATATATCTTGATTATTTTAGTTTGAAAAGTCTTTAAGCCCATCAAAATTTGAGTTCTTATCAATCCTTGCTGTCAATCCCTTTATCTTAAAAATTACATGAATTTTGTCAAAGAAAGCTAAATAAAGTAAGCAATGTCAACAAATGAAATTACTATAGCTAGAACAATTAAATAAGCAAGATTTATCAGATTCGTTTTTATATGCAAAAGTTATCCTTAATTCTAAAATATATTAGCAAAATTTAGTTAATCTTTTGATGGTTTTTCTTTCCTAACCATAGAAGAAGTCCTCAGTTCTACCTTTCCCCAAATCTATATTGATAGAAAATCTTGTCGTTGTCTTCATATTATGAACTAATAATTATACATGATGGTAATCAACAATAAAATGAAATTAATTGTCATATTGAAATGGAATTTCTTAAATTTAAGAACAAAATCAGTAATGGTTAATTTTTAGATACCAAATTTAGAATTTAACAATATATTTTCTTACGAAGGTGTGAACATTTTAAGATATTGGCGATTTTTTTATATTTTACCTATTCCATGTGGTCCAATGTTTGTATTACTTATCAAGTACGTAATTGCAACTTGCAATACAGTCCATATTGGTTACCATGAAGTCTTCTTAATCTAGCCATTGTTTTTTGCCTGCAGGAGCCTAGGGTCATGGCCAAGCTCCAAGAGGAGGTAACTAAGTCTTCTCCTATATGGCTATATTTCATTTTTTATAAAGAATCCGTATCTTTTATACTGGTGGAATTCTTTTTATAGGTTGATTCAGTGCTCGGAGATCGTTTTCCAACAATTGAAGATATGAAGAACCTCAAATATGCTACACGAATAATTAATGAGGTGAGGATAATATTCTTTTTTCCTTTAGTTTTTTAATTTCATATATTATTGTGGGCGTTTGTCATATTGTTGCATGACTTTATCCTTCTGCTACTGCAGTCCTTGAGGCTTTACCCACAGCCCCCAGTTTTAATACGTCGATCTGTTGATAACGATATGCTCGGGAAGTACCCCATAAAGAAGTAATTAGCAAATTAATTGTTCCATTTCCTACTATTAGCTTTAGTATCATATGAAAACTTTATTTATCTTCAATATAAACTTCTCTATCGCACGGTTTGTCTCCGTTGCTATGAGTTGCAATAGCTATTTTTTTTCTGTTTTGAAAATCACATAACTTGTTTATTTTGATGTTAGGATTAAAAGATAATAGGAAGTATTGTTTTATACTTGCAGGGGTGAGGACATATTCATATCTGTTTGGAACTTGCATCGCAGTCCAGAACATTGGGATGATGCTGATAAATTTAATCCTGAAAGGTGGCCTTTGGATGGGCCTAATCCTAATGAGACAAATCAAAATTTCAGGTTCAATATGTGGTATTTATAGTGCAGAAGTTAATGGTCTCAACTATTTTTTTTCCCTCTCTTTCAAGTTTCTAATTCAACAGTCTGTAGAAACATTCTTAAAACCTTCATCAAACTTTAAAAGCTAAAAGGAAATAGTTTCATTAGTGTTTTTTCATTTGTTTCAAACCAAGAGTCTTCATTGACGGAGTCTAGTGACTAGTGAGAATGTACCAATTGAATTGATACTTACAATTCAAGCTGACAAAGGAATGCCAATCTTAAATGACACAAGTTAGTTAAGAATAGTAATAGATATCTCAAACCAATCTCTTGATTTATTCCTAAACATGTAAAACAGAACGGAAGATGGGCTAAGCATTTATCATGGTTTTACTTTTCTTTTATATTTTCAGTTCTTTTCATTAATGTTTCTGTTTCATATAAGGATTTTTTTTATAACAATGTGTTTATAATCTTTTATGAAGACTAATAACTATCACAATTGTTATTATTTAGATATTTGCCATTTGGTGGGGGACCACGGAAATGTGTGGGAGACATATTTGCTTCATATGAGGTTTTGTTCATTTAAAGAGTTACATTGTACAAAACATTTCAGAAAAAACAGATAAGTAAGCTAAAATATTTAGCCGTTTTCTAATTTACAGACTGTTGTAGCACTTGCCATGCTTGTCCGACGATTTGACTTCCAAATGGCACTTGGAGCACCTCCAGTATGTTTCTGGCCGATCTGTTTTTCTCCCTTTTTTCTCCTTATTTTCCTAAAACAATCTGTATGAACATATTTATGAACAGTTAAATGAATGTAGGAGAGCTATGTTGAGAAACTTGGAAATTAACCTGAGGTTTACTTGTTTTAGGTTTTACAACTGTGTCCTCTTGTTGTCAAATTTTATGACGCTTCATAAGACTAAGATTATTGTTTCAGGTAAAAATGACGACAGGAGCTACAATTCACACGACGGATGGATTGCAAATGACAGTTACACGAAGAATGAAACCTCCAATCATATCCACTTTAGAGGTGCCTGATATGGTTGTTGATTCATCTGTTAGTTTCTTGAAAAATGAAACACAAGTTCAAGGAGAAGTTTCTTCTGCGCATTCCTAATGATACTGTAGCAATCTCATTGTGGTTGAGATTTAATTCACTCATAGTAAGAAGATGCAGGAGAGAGAGAGAGAGAGAGAGGAACTTTAAACCGATCCTCGAGTTCCTATCTTCTGAGGATTGATGATATTTTCAATATTTTCAATTGGTCGGATGAAGCCCAGTTTGTGAAAGTCATCAGTTGCACATAGAATGGTTTGTATATGTATAGAAACTATTCTTATTATTAGATATTTATAAAGATATATGTATTTCCTTGTTTAAATCCCAATTTAGCTGCAAACTTTGCCTTGCTATTTTCTTTTTCTTTAATGTACATAGCTAAATAGTTTCTACGTTGATAATGTTCTTTGTGGCCACAGAATCAATGCAAAAACTAATTCATTTCCGGGTGAGAATAACAAATTCTAAAACTAATTCATTTTTTCATTCATTTCCAGGTTCCAAAGTGTTGTCAAACCATAATTAAGTTTCTCAGGTTGATTTTTGAGACATTTGTTGGATGTTTGGATGTTCGAATGTGATTGAGATTATTTAAGGGGTGTTGGAATGTGTCTCCAGTTGAGAGTAGAATGAGAATGAGGTCGTGAAACATAAAAAAAATGGAAAAGAGGGTTAGAGCATTTAATATTACAAATTAGATCCAATCCAAAAATGAAATTTGAGTTATATTACATTATAAAATAATTCCATTACAAACTCTTGTACATCCTTCACGATATTGTTTTATAGATATTTTTGTTTAATATGCATGATAAATAATATTTAGAGATCAAATATATGTGTTTAATTTACCAATTCTCTATATAAAAACCAAAATTAAATAACTTTTAAAACAACATACATAAGCCGTGAATTAATTTTTAGCATTATTTAATATTTTTAATTAAAATATTTTATTTAATAGATAAAAGAAATTAAATTAATATAAATTAATTAAAATATTCGTAATAAATAGTAAAATTTTATATTTAATATTACATAAAATATCAACTCAGTTGTATTAGTTTAAATTTACCGAGAGTTAATTTACATATATAGAACAAAATTGAAAAAAACTATGACATGCATAACAAAATAAAAAAAAGTGTATGAAGCTTGTATAACTTGAGTTTATTTTTTTATAAATTCGAGATTTGCTCTTCTAGAATTTCTTCATCTCCTCATCTAGAATTTATTCCTTATTCGTCATCTCTCTTCTTTGGTGTCATTTTTTCATAAAAATAATATTTTTTTCCTTATTCTCTTTTCATTATCAAGTATTGTGTCTTTTTTTCTTCTTATTTCACTACACAATCATGTACCAAGACAAAGATAAACCACTATCACTATAGATAAGTGATATATTCAAACGATCATTTAGATCTTGGTACACAATTTGGTAAAGATTGTGTACCAAGATTATTTAGATTTAGTACAAGATCGTGTAACAAGATCATTTAGATTGGGTACATGATCGTTTAGATTGAGTAAAAGATCATTTTTTCATGTGTGTATGACCAATTAATCGCATGGTATTTTTGTTATTTCATGTTGTGTGCTTGTGAGCTTTTTCCTTTTTCAAAATTGTTCACATACGATGTAAATATTTTCGTGTTATGTTCTATTTTTGAAAAAACCCTCTTTATTAAGCCTTGATAACTTATCTATACTTAATAGTTAATTAAAATTAATAATTATTATTAATTAATTAGACTATACTTTTACTTTCTATCTCATGCAAATCCACTGGTATATATTGGGGCATTAGATGTAACACCCGTATCTCTTATTTTCGTTTGTTTGTCAAGTGTTAGGAATAATTAAGAATAGTTTGTAGGTAGCTTAGAGTTAGCAAAGTAGAACAAGTGCCTTTGAAAGGGAATCTCGGGGCACAAAAGTTTAGACTCTATCTTGCCCGACTGAGAGGGAAGATAGAAAGCATTTGAGAAATGGAATCTCGGGCAGTTTTGAGTAATTTCGAGAAAAGTTTGAAGATAGAATAGTAATTTGTGGGCCAAACTCAATGTTGTCTGATCGAGTTGAAGGACATAAGCTTTAGGAATGAAGTTCTCGAGCCAATCTCGGTGATAGTCTAGCCGAGATGAAAGGTAGAGAAGTAAGAAGTGGGAACTCGGGCCATTTCGAGGTCGAGTTCGATCGAGATTAGAAACAGAGAGGGGAATTGAAGAGCTCTTGGGCCATCCCGAGACTGTGTTTGATCGAGATTGGAGGTAAGGAAAAATAATTGGAGTTCTCAATTAGAACTTGGAACCCTTTTGGCGAGAAATGGACAGATGCTAATGGATCTTGGGCCAATTTCGATGGGGAACATTAAGGGACGCATGGCGCAAGGTTAATCTAGGAATTCTTGTCGGTGAGAGTTAGTATTATTCAGACATAAGGTTTATTTCAAGCTCAACAATCCTTATTACCCTCATTCCTCACCATTTTATTTTGCGTGAAAGTTGAGAAGAAAGAAAAGAAAAAGTGCTGGGATTAAAGGGTTGAAGATGATGGAGGAAAGCTCAAGGAATGACAAACATGGTAGCTTTTTGTATTAACTGTGATATCTCTTATTTTAGTTCTGTTTGAGTTATACAAGAAGAATCAAAAGGTGAGACCTGATTTGTTTGAAAGCTAATTCATTTTCTTACTAATACCATGAGGAAGTTTGAACAAATTTTGATGTTAGGTAACTGATATTTTGAAGGGGAAGTCAGGTCAAAGGAATCTCGAGGAAAATCAGGAAGCCTCTGGTTTTTCGAGTAGTTTAGAGTGTATGAAATAAGTTGGAAGCTTTATTTGGTATGGTTGGAAAGCTTATTCCATTTCCGATAATTTTCTTGAAGAAATATGAGAAAATAATGAATTGAGGTAGATTTTAATTTCAGGAACAAAGAAGAGGGTAGCAGAAATCGCGATTTTGGAATAGCTGTGTTTTAGGCAATTTTTGGACAAATCCATTGGGAATCTCATCCTCATTCCTTCAAGTAAGTTGTAGAAGGATCCAAAAGGAAGAGTTTTATATAAATTACATTAATTTTGTTTAAGTATTGAGAAAGTTATGAGTATTTAAAGTTAGGGTATTGAATCTGAAAAATGCTGAAAAAGTGTGAAATGTGATTTATTTCTTAAGACAAGAATTCATGGGCAACATTGTTTGTGCATCATCCTAAGCTATTATAGAAAAACAAGAATACTTAAGGTTCTGATGCTTGGTTTTTGTTGGTTTTCTAGGCCAAGGGGAAATAGGCCAAGTCTACAGGCTAGGGGAACTAGCTCAAGATTGTGTGTGATAAAGTGAGTTTCCAACTTGACTTCAAATATGTTTTACTAGTTTATATTTGACCATGCTTTGAGTAAAAGTGTTTGAGATTTACTTGAATTATACGAATGTGTCCAAAGAATGAGTTTGGGATTTAGAAATATTGATAAAGTTTGAGCATGTTGCTGAGTTTATAATTGAAATTTATAAAGCATGATATAGTAGTCTAAAGAGGATTTGAAATGAGAGATGTTTTAGCAAAGCCTAATTACAAATTTCATAGTTTTACTTATGCAAGAGGTGTTAAAAAATGTCGAGTTTGAGAATATATTTTTCTTAGCATCTAATCTATAAAGCATGAGTTTCGAGTTTAGATTTTTTAAAGAGTTTTATGTTAACATGTGAATTTTGAGTTTTTGGAAAGTATTTGAAATGATAATATTCTAAGCAAGACATGCTTTAACAAGTATTGTTTAAATTTTCCACTTTTTCATGAATAAGCTAAGTAAGCTTGAGTTTTATGCAAGAAAAGGATAAGCAGACATGCTTAAATGTTTTCATGAAATATTATGAGTTTTCTATTGATTACATGACTGAGAAATTGAGCCTAAGGCTGTACGGTACCATGTGCATACATGTTATGTTCTGTTGTCGACGTGGAAGTTTAGCTCTGTGACCATGATGCTGTCGAGGGTGATGGTCAAGGCTCACCACGAAAAAAACGATGGGAGTGATGGACGATGCTTACAACATTGTACAATTTAAGTTAGGAAGAAATGTTATTCTGTTTCTAGCATGACAGTCATTGTCTGTATCAAGTAATCTCTACCACAAAATGGATGATGAGTTGTAAGTTAAATAGCTAACTCATTTTACACCATCATTCGTGTCGAGTCTCTCCACCACGACGGGGTTAGATGAGTTTCTGGTTTTAGTAGTGAATTAGTTAAAATAAATAGAAAAGAAATAAAAGTTTATGTTTAAAGATCTATTTACAAATAAGAATGTTTCATTAGAACTGGAAAAAAAAGTTTAAGCTATAGTCTACTTAAGATTTCTTATAGTTATTACTCACTAGGCTTTTCTTGCTCACTCTTTCAATGTTTCCATTCCTAAGTATGATTGTGGTCCTAGAGTCGAGCTTGTCGCTGCCAAAGATCCAATTTATCTATTAGTTTTAAGTGGTTGCCGTCCATAGAGGACTTATGTGTAATATGTTTAGTAGTGTGGTATGAGATTGGTTGTAATCTTGGTTCTGTAACTAGAATTGTATCATCGAATATAATGTATAATCAAGTATTGCTCAAAAGGGTTTATGATTTTGCGTCTAAATAGTAATTTTGAGTCAAGTTTCAGTTTGGTTTGTCAGTATGTATTGTCAGAGAGAGTCAGCATTGTAGCTGGAGATGATGCTAGGAAGGGGTTATTAGAAAACCAGTGACAAGTGACTTTTAAAAAACCAATGACATATGAGTTTTAAAGCTTCCAAGATAATGATATAGGATGATTACAAAAATGTCAAATTAATTTGTTAAAATTAGGCTCATATACATTTTTTTTTATTTTGCAAAAATGACAAAATCTTTATGTCCATGCTATCTAAAATGCCCTCATGGCCAAAATGTCTCTCACAATTAAAAATGTGTGATTGTATTTGATTGTTCACTGATTACTATTTGATTGTCATCTAATTACCATATAATTTGTTAAAGTATTCTTTGTCTAAAAGAATATCTCTTAATTAAATGATTTATTTAATTTTAAAAGCGAAGATATTCAAAGAATATTTGATTCTCCTATATTTTGGGAATCTCACAAATTATCTTTAAGAATATAATAAGTTCCTATTCTTTAGGGATCTTATTTAAGATATAAGTTTTATACATATCTGGATATATATGTATATATATGAGGTTTTGAAGATCGATTGGATTACGCAGAAAAATAAAGAAAAAAGTTTCTTTGCTGATACTAAGAAGAAACTTCCGAGTTATCATTGAAGCGGCTGTTACAAAAAAAAGGTAGCTTGATCTTATGACTTCTGAAGCAACATGACTACCTAAAGTTGAGTTTTTTGCAGATGAGTAATATACAAGATGAATCGGTGGTTAGTTTGCTTCATAGTTGATTCACGCATACGTTCTAGGGGGTCTTATTTGTTCTAGGGGGAGCCTGGAGTCTGATGTTAATACACATGTCATATAGTTACAGTATTGAGAAGTACACATATGCTATATTGATGTTTTGGTGTTTATGGTGACTATTAATAAAATTATTCATCCGAGCTGTGCGCAGCTCTCTAGATGTAGGCACTATTGACCGAACTGGATTATCAAAGTCTCATGTGTTAATCTACTCTATTGTCTCATTCATTATTACTAACATTATTAGCTGTAGTCATAACTGAAGGGTCCTTGATTATACTTTATTGTTTTTCATTTGGTATCAGAGCGGGTTAAGAGATCATGGAGATAATCAGAGAAGGACCATCTGCATCACGTCCTTCTGTTTTAGATGGTAAAAACTACTTATATTGGAAACCTCGGATCATCTTCTTCATTAAGACGTTAGATGGAAAAGCTTGGAGAGCTCTTGTGGCGGGTTATGATCCTCCTATGATTACCATGAATGGTGTTTCGGTTCTAAAACCCGAAGTTGATTGGATCGATGCTGAAGAGCAAGCATCCGTTGGAAATGCCAAAGCACTTAACACGATATTCAATGGTGTTGACCTGAACGTTTTTAAGTTAATAAACTCTTGTAGTACAGCCAAAGAAGCTTAGAAAACCTTGGAGGTAGTGTATGAAGGTACTTCCAAAGTAAAGATTTCAAGATTACAGTTGATAACATCTAAGGTTGAGGCATTAAGAATGATCGAGGATGAATCAGTGTCTAACTACAATAAGAGAGTGTTTGAAATCGTAAATGAATCTTGCTGCTCAGTGAAAAGATACCTGACTCTAAAATAGTGCAGAAAGTACTTCGATCCTTGCTCAGGAAATTTGATATGAAAGTTACTGCCATTGAGGAAGCCCATGACATTACGACACTGAAACTCGATGAATTATTTGGTTCGTTGCTTACGTTTGAAATGACCACTGTCGATAGAGAAAGTAAGAAAGGCAAGAGAATTGCTTTTAAATCCACACATGTAAGTGAGGAGGCTGTAAGTGACACTGAAGCAAACATGGATGAGTCAATAGCTTTATTAACAAAACAATTCACAAACGCCCTTTGGAAATTAAAAAATACGAATGCCACAGGTATGAATGCTCAAACTTCTAATCAGTATCGAAGAAGAAATGATGATGGCTCTACCAGAAGGAACAATCAAAATTTTGATAGAAGAAGTGATGGTTATATCAAGGAAAAGGAAGGTGACAGAAGGATTTTCAGGTGTAGAGAATGTGGAGGAGTTGGTCATTATCAGGCAGAATGTCCCACATTCCTGAGAAATCAGAAGAAAAGCTTTCGTGTCACACTGTCGGATGAAGAATCTGGTGATAGTAGAGATGATGACGGCAACATAAATGCTTTCACATACGAATTACTAATGAGAACAATGATGATGAAAGTGAATGTTCTGAAGAAAGCAAAAATGATGAACTGACAATTGAGAAGCTTGAAGCTTTATGGAAAGAAGATTGTGAAGCAAGGGCAATACAAAAGGAAAGGATACAAGATCTTATAGAAGAAAATGAACGTTTGATGTCTGTAATATCCTCTTTAAAGTTAAAACTAAGAGAAGTACAGAATGAGAATGATCAGATTCTAAAATCCGTTAAAATGCTAAACTCAGGAACGGAGAATCTATATTCAATACTCAAGTCTGGACATAATGGTTCTCATAGACATAGGTTGGGATTTGTGGCCCCTGTAAGTAGACTTAAAGCTACATGAGAAATCAAGTTTGTTCCTGCTTCAATGGGAGTTGAACATGAAACGATTCATACAGAGACTGGCATCAAGACTACTGTTCAATCTCTTGGAAGAACGTGTTACTATTATGGTCGAAAAGGTCATATTAGGTAAATTTGTTATAAATTAAGGCGAGATCAACTGCATCAACAAAAATACTGGAATAGGAGCCATGCACAACCCCGCATGGTCTGGAGAATTAAATCTCCTGAAAGATGTAAGATTGCCTTTACATCCGTTCAGACCACAGATGATGCGTGGTATTTTGATAGTGGGTGCTTTAGACATATGACTGGAAACAGATCATACTTTGCGAACTTAAAAGACTTTGTCACCGAACATGTTACCTTTGGCGATGGTGCAAAAGGAAAACTTATAGCTAAAGGCAATATAGACAAAAATAACCTACCACGTCTAAACGATGTTAGGTATGTGGATGGACTAAAAGCAAACTTGATCAGTATAAGTCAACTATGTGATCAAGGCTACAAAGTTAGTTTTGATGATGTTGGTTGTGTTGTGATGAATAAAGAAAATCAGATTTGTATGAGTGGTAAACGACAGACTGATAACTGTTATCACTGGAACTCAAATACGTCAGACACCTGCCAGTTGACAAGATCAGATCAAACATGGCTATGACATAAAAAGCTGGGGCATGTGAGTATGACAGGCTTGGAAAAGATTATTAAAAATGAAGCAATTGTGGGAATTCTTGATTTAGACGTAAATGAAAATTTCTTCTGTGGAGACTGTCAAATTAGCAAGCAGACAAAATCTACTCATAAAAGTCAGAAAGAATGTTATACTAACAGAGTCTTGGAATTGTTACATACGGATCTTATAGGTCCAATGCAAGCAGAAAGTCTTAGAGGAAAGAGGTATGTGTTGGTAGTAGTTGATGATTACTCAAGATATACTTGGGTTTGCTTTTTCAAAGGCAAAACAGATACTGTTGAAATATGTAAAAATATGTGTTTGAAGCTACAACGTAAAAAAGGAAAGAACTTAATCAAGATCCGAAGTGATCATGGTAAAGAGTTTGATAATGAAAGCTTTAACAATTTTTGTCTGTTAGAAGGAATACACCATGAATTTTCTGCACCTATAACTCCTTAACAAAATGATGTAGTAGAAAGAAAGAAAAGGACGTTACAAGAAATGACACGTGTTATGATACATGCCAAAAATTTACCTCTATGTTTTTGGACAGAAGCTGTAAATACTGTCTGTCACATTTATAACAGGGTAACTATTAGAACTGGAACGACTGTTACACTTTATGAACTTTGGAAAGATAGAAAGCCAAATTTTAAATACTTCCATGTGTTTGGAAATACATGTTATATCTTAGCTGACAGGGAATACCGCCAGAACAAGGAATCTTTCTCAGGTACTCTCAGAACAACCGGGTCTATAGAGTCTTCAATAACAGATCTGGGAGTGTTATGGAAACAATCAATGTAGTTATAAATGACCTCGATTCAGCTATCAAACAGATAAATGATGATGAAGATGAAACTCCAAATATGTCTGAAGCTAGAACTATGAGCATTGTAGAAGTTTCTAAAGCTGATAACCCGTCTGATGATCCAGGCAAAAGTTTGAAAAAATCATCAGAAGAAAGTATCACTAAGAAATTAGAACTAATTCCATCTGCTCATGTGAAGAAAAATCATCCAGAAAGCTCGATTATAGGTGATTCGTCAACTGGGATGCAGACGAGAAGGAAAGAAAAGATTGATTACATGAAGATGGTTATTGATTTATGTTATATTTCCACATTTGAACCTTCTACTGTTGACTCTGCTCTCAAGGATGAGTACTGACTAAATGGTATGCAAGAGGAGCTACTCCAATTCAGATGAAACAATGTCTGGACATTAGTGTCAAAACCAGAAGGTGTAAACGTTATCGGCACTAAATGGGTGTTTAAAAATAAAACTGATGAAGCTGGATGTGTGACGAAAATAAAGCCAGATTAGTAGCTCAAGGGTATACTCAAGTTGAAGATATTGACTTTGATGAAACGTTTGCTCCTGTTGCTCGACTTAAAGCCATTTGATTATTACTTGGTATATCATGCATACAAAAATTTAAATTGTATCAGATGGATGTAAAGAGTGCCTTCTTAAATGGATATTTGAATGAGGAGGTTTATGTTGCTAAAGCAAAAGATTTTGTTGATTCCGAGCATCTGTAGCATGTGTATAAGCTCAATAAAGCCTTATATGGGCTAAAGCAAGCTCCGAGAGCTTGGTATGAACGACTAACTGTTTACTTGAGAGGTAAAGAATATTTTAGAGGAGAAATTGACAAGACCTTATTCATACACAGGAAATCTGATCAACTTTTGGTTGCTCAAAATTTATGTTGATGACATCATTTTTGGAGAGTTTCCTCAAGATCTAGTAAATAATTTCATTAACATCATGCAGTCAAAATTCGAAATGAGTATGGTCGGAGAACTTTCATGTTTTCTGAGACTTTAAATTAAGCAAAAGAATGACGACATCTTCATATCTCAAGAAAAGTATGCCAAGAATATAGTTAAAAAAGTTTGGTTTGGAACAGGCTCGAAATAAGTGGACTCCAGCTGCGACACATCTTAAACTTACAAAAGACACTGATGGTGATGAAGTTGATCACAAACTTTAAAGGAGTATAGTAGACACTGATGGTGATGAAGTTGACAATATGAGCGCAATTGATATATCAAAGAATCCTGTTTAACACAACCGAACAAAGTACATTGACATAAGACATCACTTTATTCGAGAACTTGTTGAAGATAAAGAGTGTGTCGCACTTAACTTCATGGGCAGCGATAAAGATGGCGCATGTCTCCACGTTACAAATTTTTAGAGGTGTCAACGCCGTTTCAGGATTAAATGGATATCTTTTCGGCAGATGAAGAGTTTCTTCCTTGTACTAATGGGCTTTTAATTTCTGATTATTTAAATTATTTCTGGCTATTTAAACTAAGTTTATCTTGTTGATCACACACACTGAAGTTGATACAACAGTTGAAATTTATCTCTTCAGTTACTCGAATCTTGTACGTTATGGTGAATACTCGCAAGGGGTCTTATGTGTCACAGCAATCTCAAGATGCACCTAATTTCATCTCTTTGCCTCCTCCGGTACAACATGCAAGGGTAAGAGGTCGCTGGTTTAAAAGCACTCCACCCCGGAGACGTTATCGGCTTCCGTCTGAAAAATTACAGGGAGAGGCCTCTAATAGCAGGCAGAAATCTTTACGATCTGATTCTGTGCCCGAAGTTGGTGAGTCTTCTGTTCCTACTTCTTCTACAGAGCATGCACCTCGAGCTTCTGAGGCCATTGCATGGGATATGGATTCGGATGATCAAGATGATGTTCCATTAATTCGATTGTTAAAGAAAACCTCAGGGCCAGTTATCTCTGAGAAGCTCCCTTCTAATCCACCGGTTTCCACTCACTATTAAGAGAGTTCATCAACAGAAGGGGTATCCATTCCTACTCCGGGAGGCCCTCAATGTTCACTAGCTATTCCTTCAGGTTATTCTCCTTTCAGTTCACCATTCTCGATCAAAATCACCTGTTTCAAAACCTGATGCTGTACCGACACACATTCCTGGTAACACTGCTGTTGCACATGAGGAACCGATTGGTGTTTCTCAGAATGAAGATCAGTTTGCTTCTTTTACCCAAGATGACATACCTCCTGAAGATATCCCTCCTCTTACTAATATCCCCACTGCTCCACCAACTGAAGGAAGGCCAGAATCTCCTAAAGTTTCTCAACCTCCAAAGAGAAAGACCTAACAAGTTAGGAGGAATATCACTACCAAAACAGGCAGAAAGAAAATTCCTGCGAATATTCCATCTGTTCCCATTGATGGAACTTCTTTTCACCATGAGGAAAATGTTCAACGCTGGAAGTTCGTGGTGTAACGGAGAATTGCTGATGAGGTAAATATTTCTGACAAACACCAATCCTGCATGAGTATCATGGATCTTATCCATAGGGCTGGTTTGGAAAAAACTATCTCGAATTTATTGTCAATATGCTTGATGAGTTTAATAATCCAAAGGGTTCATATAAGAGGGGTTAAATTTGTGATTTCTCCTGTTGTGATTAATAGATTTCTTGGGAATACTGTTGATATTGACTGCTTTCCATCATGTCCTCCTACTGAGGTTCTAGCTACTGTCTTATCTGGTGGGACCTTGTCCACTTGGCCTGTAAATGGGATTCCTGCAGCTGCTCTCAACATCAAATATGTTGTCCTGCACAAGATTGGCATTACAAATTGGTTTCCTTCCTCTCATGCCTCTAGTATATCTGCTGCTTTAGGTACATTTTTGTATCAAATTTGCAATGATGATAAAGTAAATACAGGTGCATTCATTTACAATCAGCTGGTGAGGCATGTTAGCTCTTTTGGGGTTAAGGTTCCAATTGCTCTTCTGTAGTTTTTCTCCAGTCTGCTACTTCATTTGAATGGAGCTGTGCTTACTGTCACTGATGCTTCTGGACCTGGATGTAATGTTGTGGGAGATGTTTTATTTTTGTTGGATTTGGGCAGAAATGCTTTTTTATGACTATAGGCTTTGTTTTGTGTCAGATGTAGTTTGATAAAATCTTTTGGCTTCTAAATGAAATGTCCTCCGTTTCACTAAGAATTGAAGGTTGAAGGTTGCGGTTTATAACATACGATTGGTTGGATGCTGACTGTTATGACTTGGTATCATCTATTTGTCTTAACAAATGACTTTGTGGTACTGCTGTGTTGAACCAAAAAAGAAATTCCTTTTAGACAAAAGAGGGAGTTTGTGGAAGTATTCTTTGTCTAAAAGAATATCTCTTAATTAAATGATTTATTTAATTTTAAAAGTGAAGATATTCAAAGAATATTTGATTCTCCTATATTTTAGGAATCTCTCAAATTATCTTTAAGAATATAATAAGTTTCTATTCTTTAGGGATCTTATTTAAGATACAAGTTTTATACATATCTGGATATATATGTATATATATGAGGTTTTGAAGACCGGCTGGATTATGCAGAAAAATGGAGAGAAAAGTTTTTTTTTTTGCTAATACTAAGAAGAAACTTCCGATTTATCATTGAAGTGGCTGTTACAAAAAAAAGGTAGCTTGATCATATGACGTTTGAAGCAACATGACTACCTAAAGTTGAGTTTTTTGCAGATGAGTAATATACAAGATGAATCGGTGGTTAGTTTGCTTCATAGTTGATTCACGCATACGTTCAGGGGGAGCCTGACCATTAGACGCTGTTGATGAGAGTCTTATTTGTTCCAAGGGGAGCCTGGAGTCTGATGTTAATACACATGTTATATAGTTACAGTATTGAGAAGTACACATATACTATATTGATGTTTTGGTGTTTATGGTGACTATTAATAAAATTACTCACCCAAGCTGTCGCAGCTCCCCAGATGTAGGCACTATTGGCTGAACTGGGTTATCAAAGACTCGTGTGTTAATCTACTCTGCTGTCTCACTAGTTATTACTAACATTATTAGTTGCAGTCGTAACTGAAGGGTCCTTGATTATACTTTACTATTTTTCATAATTGTCAATAATACCAATTCTTATCTAATTGTTGTCTGATTGTTATTTAAGTGCTAACGATACCTATTGTTATTTGATATTGATTATATAATCGACAATGATACCAATTGTTATCTAATTTTTCTATAATTACTATGTGATACTGGTTGTCAATGATATCAATTGTTATTTGATTGTTGTCTGATTATTATCTAATACTAATTAGCAATGATATTGATTGATATCTATATTGAAATTGTGTCATAAAACTCATAGTTTGTGGTTTAAATTATATTCTATTCAATAAAGTTGTTATTGAGGTTTTATTAGTAAAAATTAAATACTATAATCTCGAATCCAATAAACTAATGTCTCGAGGCTATTTAGTGTAGACTTGAACTTTGTGTAGAGACATAAATGTGGATCATGTTCGAGTATATAGCCTAACGATCTATAGTGTATGAATAAGGTTGGACAGCTTATTTTGGGAACGCTATGAATGTGGCTCGCTTTGTAGTTAGTACAAACGATATGATCCTTAATCGCTAATGTAAAGAATGGAAGTAGGGGCATTCTATGTAAAAAGTTTTACATAAGACTAGAACCATGAAATAGTCACTTTTAAGTTATAACGTCGTTGGCTATATAAAACTAACTATTTCGATTATTGGTAACTTAATTTTAATACTGATCTAACTATGAACTTCTGTTCAAACAGATTTACCCTTAGATTTGCATAGGTGAGGGTAGCTCAATAATGCTGGCCCAATAAGCCTTTCATTTTAGGGGTGAGGCCAGGTGGATAACTAGGGACATAGGGTGTAAGACATAATTCACTATTGTCCGTTTTAGGGTTAGTAGATAGGTTGTTCCTTTAAGGATAGAATCTAAATCATGAACAAGAGGCCCTACACTCTCATTGGCTCTAGAGGGATTTAGTATATAGGTTGACTATAAACCACTTGTTCAATAGTGGATTTGTGGGACTTGAGAAGCAATATGTAGTCTCGGGGGTAAAACGGTATTTTGACCTAGCCAAGGTTACAAATAATCTGTGAAGGATTAACTTACCAATCATGGTTATATCAAATGGACACAAATATATCTATAGTGAGGGGAATGTAACAACGAGACTTTAGTGGAATGACCCATTAGTTAACAAATGATGATTAGCTCGGTCTAAAAGGGCTTAGCCAGTTAATCTTAGATTGTATGAGCTCATGATCTATAGGTCCATTAGGTTCCCCTTTTAGCTCATATAGAATTAACTTAGAACAATATGTTGGAATAATTCGAATTGCATTAACTAAATAGATAAAAATCGACGAATATATGTGATATAGTCGTAGTTGTCGGTTATCAGTTTGAAATAGAGTTTTATGTTTAAATGTGATTTAGATATTAAAAATATGACTACAAATTCATATTCAAAAGATTGGAATTGATGGAAATGGTCAAAGTTGTAAAAAATCACATATATCCGGTTAGTTTAGATTAGATTTATAAGTTCTTTTTCATTAATTATTTTTCTTATATGATTATGTCAATATATACCCAATATACTGTATGTTAGATTTACAATTTCCGTTTCAGTAGCTACATGTCTTCTCTATTTATGTAAATATATACCCCATCATATTAACAATGTAGGTACACTCGTCCGGATGTACAGTATTGCAGTATTTATAATATGTTTGTTAGGATGGCCAGAATTGCAGTATACTTCGATGGATTTTTCAATGAATCGAAAAATTACGTTAGTTTTAGTGTGTCCGAGATTACACTTCTAGAACATATGTGCTATAAAGATCTATACAGTAGCCTTAGATCCAAGATAGGCAGTATTATTGATATGAACAATATTGATATATACCTTTGCCTAGGTCCTATAACGAATGATAACGATGTTAAATGGGTTTACCATATAATAACATCGAATGTTGAGCGTCATATTACCCTTATTGTTCATTTTGTTGACCATTTATCTATTTGTTTGGGTTCATCATCGTCGAGTTCTTTTCAAAGTCAAATCTATGATGATTGGGGTCGATTTTTGAAAACATAGATATCTCAAAGGTAGATTCCAATTTTGCAATGAAAGTCCAGGACATGTTTTCAACCAAATCTTTGTTAAAACAGTGCGTACAAGCCATTGCTCTTAGAGATAATTTTCCATACGTTACTGTGTAATCGAACAAGGAAGTTATGATTTTGCAATGCGCCATTGAAAATTGCAAATGGTCATTGTGACTTCTTGTTGTATTCATGAGGATAGATCATTATGGGTTCTTACTAGGTTTGATTTAGAACATACATGTTCAATGATAACAAAAACTTTAAGCAAAATATGCATAAACTTAGCAAAGTGGTTTTCTTTTCAAACTTAGCTTTCAACTTTCTCTTTTCTTTCTTTCTTGCTATACCTTGAACTCCCTGTATCTATGAGATGAAACTCTAGGTGTGGAAGCCTTATCCCTCGATACAATACATACGAGACGAAACTCTAGGCGCCAGTAGTGCCCTATCTTGCTATAACTATCATGAGATGGAAAAACCTAGGTGTTCGTAGAAGCCTTTATCTCTTACCTAGTCTATGTGATGGAAACCATAGGCATCTACTGGATACCCTCATCACATAACCTCTGTGCACAGGACAATCTTCCTCGAAGGGTTGCTATCAACTCTGAACATCTCGGTATAGACTTAAGCATATTAAAAAATCTCATGCTAAAACTTTAACTCACTTAGGTTAGCATGTTTATGAAAAACTTTTGAATTAAGCAAGTCTCAAATCTAGCTTTGCTTTAAATAATGTTTTTGCTTAAATATTTGCAAAAACTTAGCATTCAAACACAATTCTTATAAATCTCATGTTTTAAGAAACATTTCTCAAATTGAATGCTTTAGGACATTAACTCAACCATGTTTTTTCATAACTCGTTTCTAAACTTGAAGCTCATGCTTTGTAAATAATTTCATAAATCTAGCATTCAAATGCTTAAACTCAAAGCATGCTTTGAAACATAAATTCTTAAATCAAGCTTAGAAATTTATTTTAGTCATGTACAACTTTTGGTTAGATTTTTGATTTATAGATATTCCCTATTTTCACTTACCTAGAAAATAACAAGAAAACTCAAGTAAATCTTGGGTTCCAACTAAAGGAAGCTTCTTTAACTTCTTACCTTTCTCCCTAACTCAAGAGAACTGTTTTCTTACTAATCTTGATTTTTTTGAACTCTGTAGGTGGTCTTAGCTTGCTCAAGACCAGTTCTTCAAGTTTTTCCTAGCTCCACACAAGCTCCCAATAGATTTAAAGCCTAATACGACAAGCCCTAACTTAGCAAACTTGCTCTTAAGCTTCTTAAACAAGGAAGAGAAAACTTGAACTTACTTGGATCTAACCTTAGACTTTTATCTTCCTCTTTAGCTTAAACTTACTAGCACCTTTGCCTTCTTAAACATCTCTTGATCGAACACCCAACTGAAGCTTGGCGTCGAATTGCCCTCTTGTTTTGACTTCACTCTTGCAAGGAAAATCAACTTCTCTCTACTTCTTATCAATACATTGCTCTTGAAGTGAAAATGGTAAGAAATGAAGGTCCTTTGTATTTAAAATACCTCATTGAATCCAAAAAACACTAACCTCGCGTAATAGAAATTTCTGAAGATCTTTTCGTCACACGTCTTTAAATGATCTCGATCGAGATCGGCTTGAGATCCTCTGAGATCTGCACTTTTCTCAATCGAACATGCTCGAGAACCCTAGTAATTTCCTTCTCTACTTCTAGTCTCGACCGAGCACGACCTCGAGATAGCTTGAGGTCCATCTCTAAAACCCTTCTATTTTTCATCTCAGTCTGACACAACCTCGAGATGACTCCACTCAGTTATCCTGTCTTAGTATCAGGTTTGCTCTCTACTTTCCATCTTGCTCAAGATTTCTCAAGATTGTCCTGAGATTTTCACTTTTGTCTTTTCTCTCGGTCAAACAAGGTCGGGTCTAAACACTCTATCCCAAGATTTTGGGCAAAACTCTTAGCCTTTTTTAAACTTCTTAGGAAGCAAGTAGGATAGAAGATACGGGTATTACATCTGCGTTATTTACGTACATTATAATACAAGTTATTATAGTCTTTTAGGTAGAACAATAAAGCCTTAACACATGAAATAGGAAGAAAACACGTAGAAAAATAGATAAATTGATTAGGTCGCATATTATGGATTATAAAAGAGCTTTATCCCTATTTATTGAATTTTTCATGTTATTATGCAAGCTTTCATGCGAAAAACAGAAAAGTAGTCTGGTATTGAAACGTCAGGCGACTAACAAGGCAACAACCAAAATGAAGCTAGGCGTTCTGAAGCATTAGGAGAAAAAATGGTTTGTACGAATGTTAGAAAAGGACGTATGCGGCGCAGCGCAACTTTATCAGAAAATTTAATGAACCCCATACTATGTTATGTCCCATCATACCTTGCCTATAAATAGCGACTATACTAATTAAATCTTCACTGGCAAGCAAGATCTCATCTTCCATTCTCTTCTTTGTTTTAGGTGAGAGCTTAAAACAGAAAGAGAAATCTCCTTATGCTTCCCTTCAGTGTAAAAGGAAAAAATCAGAGCCAAAAAAGTATGAGGAACATACTTCGCGGCTCACCTCACTTTTATGTATTTCCATTTGTAAATTTTTAGTATTAGTTTGTAATGAAAACTCCATTGTCGAGAGGCCTAAAGATTTAATTTTGAATGTAATGCATTTCTACTTTCACTCTCCCATTTTCATATCTCGCCACTTCACTCACATTTTAATCATGTGTAAGTTATGTAAAGCGAAATTAATATTATAGAATCTTGATATCTGCGTTATTTGTCTTGTTCAGTTAAATGCAACCATTAAGATATTGTCTTATTCGAGAGAAAAGTTGAAGTGTTAACTATTGTCACTTGATGCATAATGACTTGGATTTAGCTATACAAGCGGCAAAAAGATTGTAGCAATGCAATCTTATCGCCAAACTTATCCTTAGCATACATATTAGAAAGGCGAGTGTGTGCGATGAAGGCACTGAGTGGTTGCTCGACTTAATATAAGAAGGGTTTCTTGTAATTCATTAAGAAAGATTGGATACAAAGCATCTCTTAACTTTAAGTATTTAGGTCTTGAAAGGCGAGTGCAAGTATGGTATAAGCATCGAGAGGTTGCTCGCCATAATTATGAAGTTAATAATAAATCCTTTGTATCGCCTCAACATGTTATATAATTGTTCTTGTGTTACACTTGATTAGTTAAATATTCATACATGTCATTGCCTAATACTTGAGTTCCCATTTCATTTCATTTTATCGCCATCTCCATCTTGCTACTCCATCCCACAGTAAAGTAAATACATAGGATAAAATAGATACTGTTCATATCAATATACTATATATATAGACACTGCATAAGGTTAGAATATGCAATTAACCCATTAGGATCACTAATTCCTTGTCTTCAACCCTGGCTTACCCATAAAAACTCTCTTTAATTTTCGCTTACACTTGGGCAAGAGAGAGTAAATCTTGTACTACAATGCTGAATTAATGAAGTTATAGTAATGCGTAGGTAGGATTGTGTCCCTTTTATCGCATAACCCTAGCCTAGTCACTTACTCAAGTCACATGCTTAGAGCCTAACATAAAATATTCACGAATTAATTTTTCAATACAATTAAAATTACAAACAAGCAACGACATTTCTTGGCTTCATGCCATCTATTAGGCTTAGAGAAGGTAGTTTGGGAGGGAGTGTCATTTTCTGTTTGTTAAGCCTTGTTAGCTGTTGCGCCGTGGCCCTAGGCTCTGGGGTCCTCTAGCTTGTTGTTTTATAATAAATTAGCTTTTAAAAAAATTATACAACTTATTGCAAAAATATAAAAAATACACTATTTATATTTTAAATACAACGTGCTTGGATTATTTCGTCAAAGTACTGAGTTTCGCGACACTTGTCACACCTTGTTGAAACGTAGGGCTATGCTTTGTTGGGTGTTACCGTGTCTGGGGTGTAATTGACAGTATTGCGGTGCGACAGATGAATGACATAGTGCTTTACTTTACATAGCTCTGGAACTTTTGCGCACGAGGCTCGAGATATGTGGCACTTGAACTTTGCCTTTGATGGTATTTTCGTAGTTTCTTCAACTTTTTCAATTTTGTGCCCTTTGATCGGTTTTAGGTAGATTTTGCACCATTTGAATTCTTTGCTCCTCTAAATCAATGTTTCATACAAGAACATAGGAATTTATGCATTGACTTCACTATTTTCGAGAATTTTAACATAAAAAACATAGCACTTTTATGGTGTTATCAGTGAAGCATATACCCAATATATAAACTCAACTAAACACTGCAAACAAAATATATAAACTTAGAGAAAACAAAAATCTGCACCATGAACTCATATATATAAGAACTTCACAGATATATAAACTTCAGGACTTAAATTCTTAACATCATATCTTAATTCAACGACTTAAACTAAAAGTAAATATACAAGTACTTTGAAGCGTATCACCCACATAAAATCTAAATTAAATAATAAAAAAAGCACACTTTTTTAAATAACTTTTTGTCCCAAGATATTTATAGGTTGAGGTTTAGAGGTGGACAAAATTTAAGGAGGGCCGTTGATTTCATTAATATAAGAGTGCATTACATTATTATTGCTTCAGTGGGGAATATATATCAAATCTTTGGGTGTTTGGGAATTTGAATGGGCACACATATCATCCCTTATATCAAAGGTCTGACTTATGAACGGTAAAAAAAAAAAAGAAAGAAAAAAATCTCAATAATAATTATGATTATTAAGAAAGAAAAACAGCAAAAAAGAGTCCAACGATTTAGACTTTGGAAAAAGGTTGGCTATATAGGAAAGGCATCACGTGGGTTGTGACCTAACTGCCCGCTTAAAAGGTTTGGCATCTCACGTGGTTGTGACCTTCTCAACCTATCCTAATTTGAATATTATTTCCATCCATCCCTTTCCCTACCCTTTCAGTTTTCTTATAAAAAATATCTCCATTTTTATTCAACTTATACTTGTGAAATAAGTAAGCTAAGCCTATAATTGCATTCAATATTATTAGTTTTTACATTTAAAATTAGTTTATTTTAATTTGAAAATATTAGGTTATAAATAAACCATAATATTCTAACATTTGTTCTATAATCAGATTTAATCAGTTACATTATTATTGACCCAAAAGTACATAAAAGTTTTGTCCAAACACATTCTATAAAAAGAGAAAAAAATTGTACGTGGTCTTTTGATAAATCAGCATCTCTTTTATAGAAAAATGAAAGAAAATGACGACATATATTTGAGGAAAGTAAAGTAGATTCCACATAATATAAAACTAGAATGAGAGAGAAAGAAAAAGAGATAAAATGATGAAAAGATAATTGTATTATATTTGTATTGAAGAATGAAGGCAAAACGCACTACTAAAATTGCAAAAGTCATATCAATGTCATCCTTTGCGTAACACGTAGGCAGCCAATTAGATGGATAGATATGTAGATAGCCCTTACACCAACACCACACCACCCAATAATTTTCCAATCCAACAAACCACCCACATTGCGTCACATCAAAATTAACTTCTCTAAATTTCATCACTACTCACATTTCTGCCTAACAAATTCTATCATCATTTTCATCAATCTAATCATATAACAACATTTCATTAAAATATATATCCTAAACCAAAAGTTTAAGATCAGAGTTCTTCGAATTCTAACTTTTCGAACTTTAATTTAAAAAAAAAAAAAAAACCTTACAATTATCTTCGAAACATTTAACATCATGGTAAAGAAAAATAAGACTGACATAATTTGATGTTGGATATGATAAAAGAGTAATTTTTTACAAGCTAGCTAGGTAGCTACTACTTACATTAAATTTGTCTAATCGCCAATTTAGCTCTACAACCCTTTCTGAAGAAGAAAAGATAAAAGAAAAAAGGTAATTATATTATTGTGTAGGTTGGAATAATAAATATTGTCTAACAAGCGGCTGAAGGATTGGAGAAGGGATTGTAAAAGAGAGGGTTAGGAGGCATTGAAAATTTGGGTTTGGAATTAGAATTACCGTCCGCGACACCACCATGGCCGCCAGTACCCACCCTTTCGCATGAGGGGCATATGGTTAATGTCGCCCCCGACATCTGCATGTATACCGGTTTTGCCAGCTTTATTGCCTTCAATTCTTGAACCTCCTTTTGTAATCTTCTATTTTCATCCGTCAACGTCTCACAACACTTCTTCAACAACTCACAATCTACTTCCGTTTGTTTCACTTTTGTTCTGTTAAAAAAAATTAGAATTAGTAATACAAAATTAAATTTGTAGAAGCTACTAGTGAAATTAATCATTGAATATATATACAGACGATATAGATATAATCACTCTCTCACCGAGCTCTCCTATTCTGAAACCATACTTCAACTTGTCGTGGCAGTAGATTTAGCTGTCTTGCTAAGCCTTGTTTTTGCTTCTGAAGATCAAAGTAGCACAAATATTCCGATGATTATGAATATATTATGATTTATAAATATGAAATGGTTGTTTTGGTTTCAAATCCAATAATATAATTAACTAACTTACAGGATTGAGCGTGCTATTCTGTTTGAAACTTTCTTCCAAGAGAGCGGATTGTTGTTTAGAGAGTCTAAGTTTCTTTCTAGTATTATTACAACCATCGTCATCTTCATCACTAACTCTCCAACAAACTCTCTCCAGTTCAACTTCTTCACTGCTCAGATCTCTCTCTCTTTTAACCTTACCCGAGAAGGAAGAACAAACAGCGCTGCTATGAGGGGATGTTTGGCGATATAAATGACGAACACCCTCATGATCAATAACTTTCCGATGAGGGTCGCCACCACCACCGGAAAATCCCAAAGTCAAAACACAAGGCTCGAAATCAAGTGAACTGGAGGAGCAAGGTGCAGGCTTCTTCTTCAATGTCGTCCTTTGATCGTCAGCTAATTCTGAGAGCCCTAATCCCAACACCAACCCTGTTTTAGAAAAATCATCAAAACCCATCTCGGGTGAGAGGGAAATAATAATTGTGGATGGGAACTGGAAAAAGCGAAACTTGTGAACAATAAGAAACTAATATGAAGGGTTTTTAAGAAGAGAGGGAAAAAAAATAAAAATAGAGAGAGAGATATGGGTACGATTAATAATCGAAAAGAAAAGAAATTGAGAAGACAAAAGAATCTAGTTAGCATTTGGAAAATAAATAATAAATTATCAAATTAAAACTCCCTTCTATCTCTCTATACATAGGTTGACCTTTAAAACCCCACTTACCTATATTATCTTCACATTATTAATAATGAACGAACCAAAAAAAAAAAAAAAAAAAAAAAAAACCCACAATTACTTAATTTCCTTTTCGTGCTCGAATCCCATAGTTCACATGGTTGTGGGGAACACATCAAGAAAGTATCATTCTTTCTTTCTCTCTCTTTCTTGTTTGCTACATTTAACTATTACTACCACTTTTGAGTGTTGCTTCATAAATGTTTCCTCGTCTTGTTATTCAGTTTCTCTTTAAAATGGGTTCAATTATTTGCCCCAAACTTTTCCTCTTCTTTCACTTATGTTCCAATATTAGCATCCATTCATTATTATCTTTTTTAGTTTCTTTCCCACCCAATCATACCCCTTTTCATAACTTCTTTCTTATTTCACTATTAATAATTGTGGTATATAGATACGAAGCCACCTTGTACTTTATTACTTTCTCAATCATTCAAACATTGCTTTAAACTCTCTTCCCCCTCTTAACAAAAGAAATAAATAACATAAGATAGCTACGCAATTATTGGATGTGCATGAAATAATAAACTTATCTTTTTTCTTCCCATAAATGACCACATGAATTGTCTCCCACTCCATGCCTCTTCTAACACCCCATGATAGTGCAAACCATTTCCCTTTGCTTGCCAATATTGCACTCTTTTCCTTAAGTATTCATCATTAATGAAGGAAAAGGGCCATAAATTAATTGCTGCCTCATAGCCATAGTAATTGATGTAATCATGTAGATTTTTAAGCCTTAAACAAATATTATTAATCACCGTGAGAATACGGATTAGAAGTGGAAATGTTTATACTGTAACGGTGTAATTTCTTTGAATTGGATTCATTTCGTATTCAAGTCGTTGTTATTCATTTGCTTAGTTTCATGTTTGGTTTTGGCGGAGAAATGGAAAAATATAAAGAGAGAAAACAAAAGAGGGGGGAATTAGGTAGGTAGAGATGAGATGCTAGAGAGAACATGAGACGAACATTTAATTCAAAACAAAAGTAATTGGTGATGGAATGGAGGAGTTTGCTTCACTTGAAATTTTGGCTTAGGGGGGCCAACTCATTGAAAGATCTAGTCTTTATAATGCACCAAAATTTAATTGCTAACTTTGAGTAGTGCTTTGTCGGCTACAAATAATAATGATCATGATATGAGAAGTTAGGTAACCCATAAAAACATGGCGGCCCTAATATATTAAAATCCTAACATGATCACATTCCGTTGCTCTCAGTACTACACACACATATATAAAGTAAACATTATTTTATATCTTGCTTTCTATATGCTACCAAGTTTTTATGGCTTCATCACAACTTGGGTGCTTGTTTGTATTGTGAATGATTGGTATGATCAAATAAATGTTAGTGATATAATACAAGTTTTGTTTTGTTCTGGTAATGGAACACCGTCAAATAATTTAGTTTCATTTGATCAAGTTATCTACTTTGTGTCGATCATTGTTTGAAAAAAGGAGAAATTTTGAAAAGTATCACTCTTTTGGTTTTTCATTTCAAAAGTAGCACACTTCAAAAGAAAAACTTGTAATTTTTTTTGTCAATCTCGACACCAAGATTTTTCACAAATTTTAAAAAACACTTTCAACGTAATTTTTCAATCCATCTCGGTCGAGATCAGCTCCGAGATTGTATGCTTTTGCTTTTAAATTTTAAAATAAAAGATTTTATCAAATGACCAAAATACCCTTGAAAGTCCGAACATTAGATATTCTCATAAAACCCTAAACCCTGAACATTCTCCTCACTTCAGCCAATACCAAATGAGTTTGCTCCCAAAATCGAAAACATCTCTCTGATTTTTTCTCCCCAAAATTTCAAGAAGTCATCCTCGAACTTAAATCTCTGAAGGTGAATTATTTGAATGATTTCATAGTTTAGGACTATATTTTAGTTTATGTTGTAGTTTCTTTTTGTGTATTCTGAAGCAGATGGAAAAAAAAGATTGTATTTGTTTTTCTGATATGTAGTTGAATGTATAACTAAATTTTCAGTTAATGCACGTAATTTCATCAATCTGGGCCCGTGCTGTCATACCCCCTTCTTGAGCTTCCTTTTTTTAAACCCCTAACCTACCTTCAAAAGAGGGTGCAAGCTAAGGCTTGGAAAGCATTGCCCATATTTTTACAATACTCACCAACCCACTAAACCTATCTAACTTAACTAGCAGTCACAAGACAAAAGCATGCTTGAAAGGAACAACACAAGCTACATGCTTTTACTAACAACTTAGAATACTAGTTGCAACTTTGTGATACATCAGTGGATGCTTAAACATGATAATACCCTTTTTACTAGTCTATCCTACAACTTTAAATTTTTTAATTATAAACATAGACACATGCTCAACCTTAACCTTACTTATAGATCCAAGACTAACTCCCATTATAACTTAACAATTGCTATTACACTAAATGACCCGACTGCAGTAAGCTCAACATTAGGGAATACACAATTCATACCTGAAAGATGAGAAGTCATTTGAAAAGTTAAGTCAAAAGACTTATGAGTGATAGTTTTTATAAAACATGCTTTCCGAACTAGTTATGCATAAACCTTTGGCTTACAATAACATTCATGTAGTTGGAAATTCTTTCATAAATATGATACTTGAACTTTAAAACATTCTAAAGAACATTCCATAAACATTTCTTGATCATAAATCCATAATCTATTCTCAACATGAAACCTAGGCGTTGGTAACACCTCATTGTCAATAAGATGGCCTAGGTGTCAAAACACCTAGAGGTGTTACCAACGCCTAGGCTTCATGTTGAGAATAGATTATGGCCTAGGTGTCAAAACACCTCATCGTCAAAAAATGACCTAGGTGTTGGAACACTTAGTTGTAAGACTTGCACCTAAATTCAGAACAAAGAAGTAAAATTTGGCTAAGTGTTTTGAACTAGGCATTTTCAAGTAAGGTTAGGCGAGAAAAAATGGAGGACAAAGGTAGTTCACAAGAAAGAATGTGGAAATTCAAGTGGTACTATGCGATTAAGGTATTATGTGAGAAGAAGGGTGAGAAGAAGTAAGGAAACTTCTCAGAAATTTTCTAAGTTTATTTTGGGCCACGTGTAGAGATTACATTAAGCATGTTTAGGTTAAACCTTAAGCTTACACATGCACCATTAAGAATAGGAGCTGACAAGAGCACAAGGATTTAAGGATGACTAAGCTTGCTTAGAGATTAGTATAAATAGGGGTTAAGATTATACCATTAGTTGTTGTATTTTGCTTATTTGAGAAGGAAAACTAAAGAGTTGAAGTGCTGCCATTTTGTCTACGCGAGAAGAGGAGGAAGAAAAGTATTTCGGGTTGGAGTAATTCAGAAGAGTGAGTGTTTTCTTTAAAGTATTTGAATGATTTTAAGTAATCTTATAAATTCTTTGATGGTTTGCAATGATAATTTCGATTAAATGTTTTTAAAAGAGATTTGCATAAAAGCTTTTATGATTCGAAGTATGATTTATGTATTTCAAAGCATGTTTTGTTGATAAATGATGTTCAACATTAGTTACTTCTTGTCATAAAGCTAACTATTATATGCACGTAATCAGTCAAGGTAACCATGGGGTGGAAGGTGTTATATGGTGATGAGAGGTTGGCTTATACGTTGAAAGCTACGTATTAAGCTTAACGGCCTAAGCAACAAGGACGAATCTGTTGATTCTCAGATGCAGTTATTATAGTAGTCTAAACACGAACTCATGTGACCTTGCGTAGAGAATGATTTGGGATGCTTGGCGAGAGGAATGTATGGTAACTAATTAGTGTTATGCGAAAAGAAGGTTTATGCGAAATGAAATGTTATTATGAATTGATGTTTTTGATTTATATGAAATGGTATTTGCCCTACTATTGTGAAAATGGTATTTAGATTTACTTTTTAGAATCTCATCTTCCAGGAGTCAGACATTAAGG